>NC_045511.1:18549879-18849879 GCF_009650955.1 Corvus moneduloides
CTTCCCTTCCCTTCCCTTCCCTTCCCTTCCCTTCCCTTCCCTTCCCACACCTTCCCACACCTTCCCACACCTTCCCACACCTTCCCACACCTTCCCACACCTTCCCACACCTTCCCACACCTTCCCTTCCCACACCTTCCCTTCCCACACCTTCCCTTCCCACACCTTCCCACACCTTCCCACACCTTCCCACACCTTCCCACACCTTCCCTTCCCTTCCCACACCTTCCCTTCCCACACCTTCCCACACCTTCCCACACCTTCCCTTCCCTTCCCTTCCCTTCCCTTCCCTTCCCTTCCCTTCCCTTCCCTTCCCTTCCCTTCCCTTCCCTTCCCTTCCCTTCCCTTCCCTTCCCTTCCCACACCTTCCCACACCTTCCCACACCTTCCCACACCTTCCCACACCTTCCCACACCTTCCCACACCTTCCCACACCTTCCCACACCTTCCCTTCCCACACCTTCCCTTCCCTTCCCACACCTTCCCTTCCCACACCTTCCCTTCCCACACCTTCCCACACCTTCCCACACCTTCCCACACCTTCCCACACCTTCCCTTCCCTTCCCACACCTTCCCTTCCCACACCTTCCCACACCTTCCCATTTTATAGTACTTCCCCAATTAATTTTCATTCATCTTTTTCAGGGGTCTTTTTCTTGTCATATAATTGTTATAGTTCTTATTTCTGTTGGGTTTATTGTTTAAATTAAAGTTGTGACCATATTAGTGAATGAAGACAAACCCCAAACTGTACAAATAACAGAGATATCAATAGTCTGAGCTATATTAAGAAAAAAAGATGACACACACGCACCAAAAGCACTTACTTCAGTCCAGATGTGAAGATGTCACTAAAAAAAGACAGAAGCGGGGTTACTGTTATGCAACTAGACAGAAACCTCATCCTTCCACAATGCTGAAGGCAATGTTTCCAATCACAGAGCATCAGCCTGTGCTGAATCTCATACCTACAACTCAAAAGCTTTGATCCCTACACCTGAGTTAACTCTGCTAAGAGGAAACAATAGCAGACTATAATCTTCAAAGTGGAGTAGTCATAGTCATTAAAATGTGGTCCTGACCTGCATCTTACAGAGCCACTCAGTGTAGAGAAATATTTCTGTGATATTTTCAAACCTCCATAAAAAATTTATATTTCAAGGTTTATTAACAATGTATCCAGAAATCTCAAAGGTTTCAGCTACGTTACATCTATAAATGATCTGGAGAGCCAATTAAATGCAGTTATTGTAAAAATATTACAATATTGTAGAAAAGCTACAGTCCTGACATATCGATCTGACTGGTCTAAAATCTGAAACGACACAGTTAAGATCCAAACAGAACACAGATATTGTATGTGTTGTTTACAAAACTGTGTTGTAGAGCAATTAACTTATTCCATGAATACTTGGCAATCCCTTTAATTAAGGGCTACAGGCAGGGAACCTTTATAGCAGCCTGTTTTACACTACAAGGTCTGGACTTTAAAAACTTTCCATCATCAAGTTTAACAGCAGACTTGAGTTATCAAGATTAATCTCTTGTTTCAAGTTCAATTAAGAACAAGCATAAGCTTGTCTTCAGACTTATTTACTCCTAATATTGTCATTGCCTGAACATATGCCTCGGCACAGACCAAGCTATCTCCCCAGTGGTGGCAGGGCACAGACCTGCCTAGTGATCTGTCTGGCATTCTGGTGAGCATGGACTAAGTCAAAGACCCATCTGAAATGCATATCTCCAGGTTTGCTTTTTCTGTGCGCAGCAAAGATATCCTACAATGGAGTTACTCACTTACCTTTTTATGTCTACAAAGTAGACCAATAATGTAATTTAGCTTCATGGTTAACAGAGAGAGAAAAGAGACTGACCCTTCTAGTTTGCTGTTGATCAGAACTATATAAACATCTAACGGATGGGTGTGGTGTATAAATCTTATTTCCCTTCATTACCTTTCATGGGAACAAAGGATAACTAACTCAAATGTCTGTGCTGTAAGTGTACTTAATTTGAACCTCGTGAGCCTTATGCCATTTCTTATAGGGTTTGTCTTTCCTCTTCTGTCTTCTCAAAAGTTTAGCCCCAGCCCTAAGAAGAAGAGGTCTGTTTACCTCCATTTCTTTTGGGGGCCAAGAAGTTTAGCTGCTCACTGTTACTCTCTTGCGTCTTGCTGGGAGGTGTCATTTCTTTTATGGATGCAGGTAATATCTGGAATTGAAATTTACTTGAAGGTTACTTCTCTTTATTTCTTTCCCCCATCCCTCCCTCCCAGCCTTACTTTTCTTGCCTTCCTTTCATGGACAAAGGTAAGCGTGAATTTATCCTTGTCATGCGTGACAACATTTCATTTTTTACTCTGCGGGTGGTAAGGATGGAGGTTGAAATGATGATGCAGCTTCTCTTCACCTCAGTCAGGAACAGGCTGCCTGCAATCCACACATTCAACATTTCTTCATACTTTTTTTCTGAGCAAGTTCTGTATTATGAGGAAGAACCAAAGCAACAACAAAAAGTACATATTCTTTCTACTCCAGTGGCTCTAAAAAGTCTTCATGGAGATCTTTTTGTGCTGGACTATTCACACACGGTTAAAGTATATATAGTTATCAGTTACAGTAGTAAACAGAATTTATTTACATATAGAGTGCATACAAAAAGATAGGTAAGGACTGTTTAGTGATATAAAGAAAAGAAATCGTATTTAAGAACCTGCAACAATTTTTTTCTGATTTAGATGGCTTCTATCAATTTCATAAACTGAAAGACAAAGCTATGATCAGGATTCTGGTGGTTTGAAACCTTTTAGTCTTTGACATGTAGAGATTCTCTGGCAGCTTTTCTTCATGCACACAAGAGGAATGATAGTCTAAACTGGAAACCAGCTGTAGGACCAAAATGCCTGTAATACATTTTATAGATTCTACTCTGCTTGTAAAAATGATGATAAAAAGAGAATTTTCACAATTTTCCAGACAGGGAGCTGAGATAATCATGAACTTTAGGGCTGCATTCATTGTAGCTGCTTTACTTGGAAGCCTGTGGTCTAAGTTGTCTCCCAGAAATGCTTGTCTCTTTCTACTGACAATTTCAGGAACGTAAGACAACTGTGATTCCTGTGTCAGCATTTTATTCTAGTATAGTATATGAAAACTAAGGAAAATAAACTAGTTTGTACTGAGATTTATGCAGAGTTTGAATTAGAGACAGGAATTTAATTGGGATTTGAGCCACAAGAACAACCTTCCTTTCTGTTTCCATGCTGCAAAATACAATTATGATAATTAAAAAAAAAAATCCAAAACCTACAGGAGATAAAAACAACTAACTCACTGTCTTAGTCTTCCAATTTAAAAGCCAGAATGGAAAAGGAAAGGGCTGGTTTCTTATAACTCTAGTCCTTTGGCATCCTAAAGTATTAAATAGTAGGGGCAATGGGTGTTTGTGCCAGTTTGCTTTGCTGCCAGAAAAGGGAATTCTGGCACATTCTGCTAGCTTAAACATAGTGTCAGTTGATTGTTTAGAGCTCTTCCATGCCTTGAGTGAAAAGCTACTATGATATCTTTCCACCTGTTTCACTGCAAAGCAAAGTGACGCCATAACTGAAAAACACACAGCTCTTCTATTTCTGCAGAGAAAAGAAATAATTAACTGCTCCTGAGAACATGCAGACTAGTTACTTTTCCATGTTGGCTTGCAGAACTTCTAAGGGACAAATGTAAACTCAAGATCCTATTCCATGTCCAAACCCTTGCTTATTGAGGAGAAAGATCAGCAGCGTTTAAAATCCTGACTTTAACAATCTCAGAAGGTCTTACAAACCCCTGTAGACCTGTTATCGTCAAGACTCCATGTATCTCGGTTAACCTTGGTCTGTAAATTAAGGATAATTACCTCCTGCTATTCAGACTTCTCATGTCTGCAGATGTCTGGAACCTGAGACTGACACATGCAAAGGTGTTCTAAGGCCAAATTAAAAGATATAGGCACATGGCAAACAGCATGAGGAGGGAGGAGGCAGAGCAATGGAAGTGAAAAATCATAAAACACATCATATGGCAAACAAGAGAGGAAGTCTGTCATTATTACTTTAGAAGTATAGGATTATAAGACACATCATTATTAAAGCTTTCTGTAGCTGTTTATAAACCTGTTGTAGTTAATCTGAGTTTTTTCTCACCAAAAAAAATTCAGCCATTCAGTGTTTCCTGTGTACCATGAGGGAGACTGGAGAGGATTTGTGAAATGAGTTTGGAACAATATACACCTAAAATATACATTTAAAAGGCTGTGAAACAGTTAATGTACAGAAGAATTATGAGTAAAATGTTCTGCAGCATATCACCTTTCCATTGATCCACCCTACCCCCTTCTTTTTCTGTCATATTTATTAAAAGAAGAATTAATCTCTGCAATTGAAAGGCAGGTCTGAGTTCTCCTTCACTGTTAACCCTTTACAGCAGAGCAAAGGGAGGAAGTTGAGTCTTAAAATGGGCTGAAGCCTGAACATTATCAGACATTGCTTCTTTACTTTTGCTGTCATCTTCATAGAGTCATTAAGGCTGGAAAAGACCTCTGAGATCATCAAGGCTAGCACTGCCAAGTCTACCACTAAGCCATGTTCCTAGGTGTCACATCTACGTGTCTTTTATACACTTCCAAGGATGGTGATCCTACCACATCCCTAGACAGCCTGTTCCAATGCCTTACCACCCTTTCAGTGAAGAAATTTTTACTAATATCCAATCTAAACATCCCTGGCCCAAACTGAAGCCATTTCCTCTCACCCCATCATTTGTTACTCAGCAGAAGAGACCAGTCCCCACCTGGCTACAACCTCTTATCAGGGAGTTGTAGAGAGCGAGAAGACCTCTCCTGAGCCTGCGTTTCTCCAGGATGAGGCCCCCAGCTCCCTCAGCCGCTCCTCATCGGACTTGTGCTCCAGACCCTTTCCCAGCTCTGTTGCCCTTCCCTGGACATGGTCCAGCACCTCTGTGTCTTTCTAGTCATGTGAGGCCCAGGAGGTGCGGCCTGACCAGTGCCCAGCACAGGGGGCTGATCACTGCCCCGGTCCTGCTGGTCACACTATGGCTGACACAAACCAGGATATCACTGGTCTTGTTGACCACCTGGGCACATCTGTTCTCATGTCCAGCCTCTGCATGCCAAGGTCCTTTTCTACTGGGAAGCTTTCCAGGCACTGTCCCAAGCCTGAAACGCTGCCTGGGGTTATTCTGACCCAAGGGCAGGACCCAGCACTTGGCCTGGTTGAACCTCACACAATTGGCCTTGGCCCATGGATCCGGCCTTTCCAGGTCCCTCTGCAGAGCCTTCCTGCCCTCCAGCAGATCCACACTCACACCCAGCTTGGTGGCTCTGCAAACTGACTGAGGGTGCACTCCATCCCCTTTTCCAGATCTTCAATAAAGACAAACTGGCCCAGGTACTGAGCTCTGGGGAACACCACTGGTGACTGTCCACCAGCTGGGTGCAACTCCATTCACCAGCACTCACTGGGCCTGGCCATCCAGCCTGTTTGTTACCCAACATCCATGGCATGCAAAAACTGAGCTGAATATGTAAAAATAAAGGTGTGGGATTTAATGTGATGTTCAGTTCAAGCTCCAGAACACTGGGAATGGTCAGAGGAAGATTTTACTTCTTATTCCCATTTCCTCTAAGCTCATAAAACTTGAATACCTTTTCTGTGTCTGAGAGGGATTTCACTGGCAGCACGTTAGACATTTGCTGTACACTTAGCTGTGCACTTCTTGGACTGCCACTAATATTTAATTTATGCCCTCAAAACACTGATGACATGAAACTAAGAATAGATCTTTCATATGAAGAAGCTGTATGTCACATGTTAGATGAAATTGTCCAAATAATTAAGAAAATATCCTAATAAAATCTTAGAACATTAAAAAAAAAAAAAAAAAAAGACTTCAACCAAACCAATTAATCAAAACACATACACACCTGCAAAACCCACTTCAAAGTCTCAAAGTGTATATTTCTGAAATATCATTGCAAACATTTCAATAGAATTTTCATATTGCATTTTGGTCAAGACTTAGGTTTTTCCCTATTCTCCTGTATAACTCTCAAAGCCAATCTTTTAATAGAATTATAAAATTATTTGGTTTGGATGGGACCCTAAAGATCATCTAGTCCAAATACCTGACCATGGGCAGGGACATCTTTTATAAGATTGGTTGATGTCATAAACTGACACGAGGAAAACAAATTACCTCTCTATTAAATTCCCAGAGTGAAGTAACCTGAAATGTGAAATATGCTTTAGATACTACTCTGTCAGTCTCACCAAGACCTTGGATAGGAGTTCAGGATCTGACCCTGCATCCTTGGGCTTATATGACTCAAAATCTACAACAAACATGTGCATGGAACAGATTACAAAAAATACACGGTACTGGCCAATATATAATGCACAAGATGTGTTCTATATTAGAACTGTAGACAGGTTGATGGTAGTGAGCTTTGTTTGCTTGTTTTTCACAAATATTTTTAACGTTTTACTATTTAAATATCAAATATAAGAAAAATCCCTACCAAAAAAAAATGAGGTTGTAAAAGGCGTAAGTCAAGGAGTTATAAGTAATAAAATTCCTCAATTTAGGATGCCAGTATTGAATGGTTAATTAACGTAAATTTTGCTGTTTTATATGACCAGTGTTATTTTTTTTTTTTTTTACATACAGTCTTTGCTTATTCAGTTATCATTACTTTCTACTTTAGCAACATAGGAGGAGACAGGCATCAACCTCCTCTAAAAGTAAAGAAAGCAAGACTTCTGTACCTGTAGAGACTGTATAGTATAATTTATGATTTTATGCATAAATTTACTGATGTCTTCATTGAAAAGGGCTGTTCTCCACCACCCCCCCCTCAATAGAAGGCACCTCTGAAACCTCACTGCTCTAGCAATTTACAATCTTCTTCATTTTCTTTTTAGCTTGAATTCGTTCCTAGTCAACCCACTCTATTTATTCTTGTGCCAACACTAGTGTTAGGTTAAATAGCTCATGTCTCTCCTTGGTGAGTTCTCCCTTCATTTATTTATAGACAACCATCATATCCTTCTAAGTCTTCATTTTTCTTGGGTAAACAAACCTTGTTTTCTCATATCCTCTCTGCTGACAGGCTTTCTGTCATTTCGATCACCCTAATAGACCTGTTCCACTCTTGGGCCAACTTCAGTTCATTTTCCTTTATAAGTGCTGTCTTTTACATTCTCTAATTAATCTTGCAGCCCTTGATAAGCCAGCTTACTCACATCCTTATTTTTTCGGTCCACCTCTACCTATTGTCATTATTCTTCTCACACCCTTACCCCTATACTAGGGAGATAGATTCTTGACTTTTTCAGACCAGATAGCTTGAGGAAATTCCAGAGGTGTGCCTCATTCAACATCCTGATCTCTTCAGTGCAGCTAGCTTCCCTTCATTTGTCAGAAACTATCCGGTAGAAATTGAGATCCTTAACAACCTTGGTTTATTTAGGTTCTGATTTAACTTTAGTTGAATCAGCTTGCATTCACATGATTCAAGCTTTAATTTTTTTTCACCACCACATTTATAATACTATGATTTAATATAAATTAAATATCTTTATAATTTTTCCAAAGAGATAAAACAAGGAAAACTTCAGGACAGTCTCTATATGATGTCTCCAAGGAGAACAAAGATAAATTGTATTATCCTGATGACTTGACAATAGAAATCATTATGAAAAAGCATTTCTCAACCAGAGTTACACATGGTGAACCCAGTCAGTAGTGCCAGTTTTTCCAAAGATGTTGGTAAATTATTTTTATAATTTAAAGATTGTTACAAAATGCAAACAGTGGCTAAAAAAGTTAACTAGGAATTAATTAATTTACTGTGTGTGCTAGTTTGAAAACAAACCAGTGGGAGGCACCAAGTCAGAATAACAATTTAATGGAAATTAAAGAAAAGGGAAAAAAAAAGGTAAAAGAAAACACTGTCAAACTGACAGAGTCAAGGTACAACCTGACACCCTGTTAGGCAGGGTGGTGGTAGCAGTCTGGTAGAATGGTGGCTGCAGTCCTCTGAAGCAGTGATCCTGTAGTAAAACAGTCTGCTCTTCCTCAGGAAGTCCAATGGTGGCTGTGTAGCTCCTGTCCTCTGGAAATCCAGTGGGAAGCCGGTGTCTCTGGTGTTCAGCCTCAGCTTATATCCACGCTGGGATGCTTGGTTCCTCCCTCTGGGTGGAGCATCTCACAATGGGGTAACAAGTCATGAGGCAGAGTGTTGATGAGGCTCATTAACAGAAGATAATCCGGAGGGAGTTATCTCTGAGTCAGGCGGCAGGACAATGATGGGCAATTAACAGAAAGATAGTCTGGGGGGGAGGAGGCAAGGAAACACTGCCCCACCTGATTTTAACAGCTGATGGGGATGGTAATAGAATACACTGCAACCCAGGACATTATCCACCCCTTATTCTATTACCATCTACATTATCCCAAATCAATACCTTCTTAAACTCTAGAACACACATACATATATATATATATATATACACAATGAAACCTACACACAGTTCTCACCTAAGATTAGGTCTCCTTGTGGTACACAACGGGTTTCCCCATCTTTCTGCATTACCCACCAAGTGCAACCAGGTCCTTGAGCAAAGACAATCCCACGGATGGGTTTGTCTTTGCCTGAGGTGGGATTAATCCAAACAGTCTTTCCTAAAATACCTCTCAGGTGTACCACAGGGACTCTATCTCCATCCACTGTGTGCAAGGGTTCAGACTCGGCAGGACCAGCTCGATTGATGGACCCTCGGGTATTGACTATCCAGGTGGCCTTTGCTAAGTTCACTTCCCAATTTTTGAAGGTCCCCCCACCAAGTGCCTTTAGGGTAGTTTTAAGTAGTCCATTGCAGCGTTCAACTTTTCCAGCAGCTGGTGCATGATAAGGAATATGATATATCCATTCGATACCGTGTTCTCTGGCCCAGGTGTTGATGAGGCTGTTCTTAAAATGAGTCCCGTTGTCTGACTCGATCCTGTCAGGGGTGCCATGTCTCCACAGGACTTGCTTTTCCAGGCCCAGGATGGTGTTCCGGGCTGTAGCATGAGGCACAGGGTAGGTCTCCAGCCATCCAGTGGTTGCTTCAACCATGGTCAACACGTAGTGCTTGCCTTGGCGGGTTTGGGGAAGGGTGATGTAGTCAACTTGCCAGGCTTCACCATATCTGTACTTTGACCATCGTCCACCATACCACAGAGGCTTCACCCGCTTGGCCTGTTTGATTGCAGCACAGGTCTCACAACTGTGGATGACCTGTGAGATGCTGTCCATGGAAAGGTCCACCCCTCGGTCACGGGCCCATCGGTATGTTGCATCTCTCCCCTGATGACCAGAGGCATCATGGGCCCAACGAGCTAGGAATAATTCTCCCTTGTGCTGCCAGTCCAGATCCACCTGTGATACTTTCACCTTGGCAGCTCGGTCCACCTGCTCGTTGTTGCGATGCTCTTCATTAGCCCGACTCTTGGGTACGTGCGCATCCACGTGTCGAACCTTCACGGTCAGCTTCTCTACTCGGGCGGCGATGTCCTGCCAAATCTCAGCAGCCCAGATGGGTTTCCCTCTGCGCTGCCAGTTGGCTTTTCTCCAGCGATCCAGCCATCCCCAAAGAGCATTAGCTACCATCCATGAGTCGGTGTAGAGATAGAGCCTCGGCCACTTCTCTCGTTCAGCGATATCCAAAGCCAGCTGGACGGCTTTAAGCTCTGCAACCTGACTCGATCCACCTTGTCCCTCGGTAGCTTGTGCAACTCGTCGTGTGGGGCTCCATACTGCAGCTTTCCACTTCCGGTTAGCGCCTACAATTCGGCAGGAACCATCAGTGAAGAGGGCATAACGTCTTTCAGTCTCCGGTAGCTCATTATATGGTGGGGCTTCCTCAGCACGAGTCACTTGCTCTTCCTCTTCTTCAGAGGATAATCCAAAAGTCTCACCTTCAGGCCAGTTTGTTATAATTTCTAGAATCCCAGGGCGATTCGGGTTTCCAATACGGGCACGCTGTGTGATGAGGGCGATCCACTTGCTCCATGTGGTGTCGGTGGCATGATGCGTGGAAGGAACCTTTCCCTTGAACATCCAACCCAGCACCGGTAGTCGGGGTGCCAGAAGCAACTGTGCTTCAGTGCCAATTACCTCTGAGGCAGCTTGGACTCCTTCATAGGCTGCCAAGATTTCCTTCTCTGTGGGAGTGTAGTTAGCTTCAGACCCTCTGTAGCTTCGGCTCCAGAATCCCAGTGGTCGGCCACGAGTCTCACCAGGCACCTTCTGCCAGAGGCTCCAGGACAGACCATTGTTCCCGGCTGCAGAGTAGAGCACGTTCTTCACCTCTGGTCCTGTCCTGACTGGGCCAAGGGCTACCGCATGAGCGATTTCCTGCTTGATCTGGGCAAAGGCTTGCTGCTGTTCGGGGCCCCAGTGGAAATCATTCTTCTTGCGGGTAACCAGGTAGAGAGGGCTCACGATCTGGCTGTACTCAGGAATGTGCATCCTCCAGAAACCTATGGCGCCTAGGAAAGCTTGTGTTTCCTTCTTGCTGGTCGGTGGAGACATCGCAGTGATCTTATTGATGACCTCGGTGGGAATCTGACGTCGTCCATCTTGCCACTTTACTCCCAGGAACTGGATCTCTTGGGCAGGTCCCTTGACTTTGCTCCTTTTGATGGCAAAGCCAGCTTCCAGGAGAATCTGGATGATTTTCTCTCCTTTCTCAAACACTTCCTTTGCTGTGTTTCCCCACACGATGATGTCATCGATGTATTGCAGATGTTCTGGAGCCTCACCCTTTTCCAATGCAGTCTGGATCAGTCCATGGCAAATGGTGGGACTGTGCTTCCACCCCTGGGGCAGTCGGTTCCAGGTGTATTGCACACCCTTCCAGGTAAAAGCAAACTGGGGCCTGCATTCTGCTGCCAAAGGAATGGAGAAGAAGGCATTGGCAATGTCAATAGTGGCGTACCACTTCGCTGCTTTGGACTCCAGCTCGTACTGAAGTTCCAACATGTCCGGCACAGCGGCGCTCAATGGTGGCGTGACCTCATTCAGGCCACGGTAGTCCACCGTCAGCCTCCATTCTCCACTGGACTTACGCACTGGCCATATAGGGCTGTTGAAAGGTGAATGGACCTTGCTGACCACCCCCTGGCTCTCCAGTTTGCGAATCATCTCATGGATGGGAACCACAGAGTCTCTGTCGGTGCGGTATTGCCGACGGTGCACTGTTGCTGTGGCGATTGGCACCTGTTGTTCTGCAACTCTTAGCAGTCCCACGGCAGAGGGGTCATCTGAGAGGCCAGGCAATGTACTCAGTTGTCTGATACCTTCTGTCTCCACAGCAGCTATCCCAAAAGCCCAACGATGTCCTTTTGGGTCCTTGAAATATCCATTTCTGAGATAGTCTATGCCGAGAATGCACGGGGCCTCCGGGCCAGTCACGATGGGGTGTTTCTGCCACTCGTTCCCAGTTAAACTCACTTCAGCTTCCAGTACAGTCAGCTGCTGGGATCCTCCTGTCACCCCAGAAATAGAAATGGGTTCTGCTCCCACATACCTTGATGGCATCAGAGTACATTGAGCACCGGTGTCAACCAAAGCCGTGTATCTTTGTGGGTCAGGTGTGCCAGGCCATCGGACCCACACAGTCCAAAAGACCCGATTCTCCCTTTCCTCTACCTGGCTAGAGGCAGGGCCCCTCTATTCCTGGTCATGTTGCATGTTGCTCCCTTCCGGTGAATACGTTCCTGAGGTCCCTTCAAGAGGATCGGTCATATTATCATTCCGGTACCGTCTGGAGTTCTGTGTGCGGGAGACCGGAGCAATGTTGACTCTAGATGCGCTTCTTGTGGTAGTTGTCCCTCTTTTTAGTTCACGTACCCGAGCTGCTAAGGAGGAGGTGGGTTTTCCATCCCACTTACTCATGTCTTCTCCATGTTCCTGAAGGAAAAACCAGAGGTTACCTCGTGGGGTGTATCCTCTCTCCCTGGTTGGGGGTCGCCGGCTCCTAATGGCAGAGACTCTTGTTGGTTCTGGTGGGATGTGGTAAATCTCTTCCTTAAGTTCCTTTTTCAGTTTCTGATGGCCTTCTTCAATCAAGCTCCGGACTTGCTCAGCCAAAAGACTTGTTTCCACGGATGAGACATGGGTGCGAAACGGGGCTGTGACGGTGTCCTCGTAAATCCTCAGTTTGTTGACCAAGACGCCCACCCTGTCCTCGCCTTCCCTCCATTGCAGCGTTGCCAGGTAACGGGAGTATATCTCTGGTCCAAGGCGTGCGAACCTCAACCACATCTGTGACGTGCACTGGACACCATCTGGGCTCTTAGGAAATCTCTCATCTTCTGAGAAAATGATCTCCAGCACAGCCAATTCCCTCAGGCACCGGATACCTTGTTCCATTGTGCTCCATTTTCCTTGGTGCACCTGGAGGTCTTCTTTACAAAGGTACCTGTCCCTTACACTTGTAAGCAGTCGCCGCCAGAGGCTGAGGGTTTCTTGGGTTCTCCCGATCCCCTGGTCAATGACCACATCCCGGGACAGAGATCCCAGTTGCCTGGCCTCACTTCCGTCCAGAATGGTGTCATTGGCTGCAGCGTCCCAGATGCGGAGCAGCCAGGTCAGGATAGACTCGTTCGTCTGGCGGGTGAATTCCCTCCGCAGGTCTCGCAGCTCACCCAGGGATAGTGACCGAGTGATGATCTCTGGCTCTGCCTCTTCTGCTGGGTGCGAAGGTCCTGCTGCATCCTCGTCAGTCACTATGCGGACTGATTTGCTTTTTGATTTCTTCTTCTGAACGGGGGCAACTGCAATCGGTTTAGGCTGTTCTGGTTCAGTGATGGTTTGCATGGGGACGCTGACAGTGCTTTTGGTTCCCTTCTCCTCTGTGTCAGTCTGCGTGGACACGGACGCTGTTGTCTTGTGTCTGGGTTCTTTCTCCTCTGTGTCAGTCTGCGTGGACACGGACGCTGTTGTCTTGTGTCTGGGTTCTTTCTCCTCTGTGTCAGTCTGCGTGGACACGGACGCTGTTGTCTTGTGTCTGGGTTCTTTCTCCTCTGTGTCAGTCTGCGTGGACATGGACGCTGTTGTCTTGCGTCTGGGTTCTTTCTCCTCGGTGACAGTCTGCGTAGACATGGACGCTGTTGCTTTGCATTTGGTTCCTTTCTCCTCTGTGTCAGTCTGCGTAGGCATGGTGTTTGTTGCTCTGCTCTTTTTCCCTCCCTCATCCTGAGGATGCTGTGCCATAGCTCTGATTCTAAGCATGGTGTACATGGTGCAGGCTGTACAGAGAAGACAAAGCAGAACTGACAGCAAGTTTATGCCGTCTTTGACATCCAGAGGGAATTCAATATTTTCAAAAACTGCTGTGCCTGGCCTGAAAGGCTGGAAGAAACCACTCTCTACTCCTCCCACCAGGGGCTGGGTGCGATTGTTGAGGAGATCCCAGACATAGGAGCCCAGACTAGGACAGCCAAACAAAACTGAGTATATACTCCGAATGGTATTCATCGCCTCACAGGTTATTATGCTGTAGACATAATAAACCATTAAAGCAATTCTCATACCATTCCCTGGTTTTAACAGGAGTAATACTACAGGCAGGTAGTTCCCCATGTGAGGAAAAATATAGAGAGCAAGATACAGTACCCATATAGACAAGCTGAGCACCATGGTGAATAGGTTTCCGTTAACACAAAATTGTAATTCTGACTTTCTCTCAGAGCTGCCGCACGTTGGGCGCCAAATTATGTGCTAGTTTGAAAACAAACCAGTGGGAGGCACCAAGTCAGAATAACAATTTAATGGAAATTAAAGAAAAGGGAAAAAAAAGGTAAAAGAAAACACTGTCAAACTGACAGAGTCAAGGTACAACCTGACACCCTGTTAGGCAGGGTGGTGGTAGCAGTCTGGTAGAATGGTGGCTGCAGTCCTCTGAAGCAGTGATCCTGTAGTAAAACAGTCTGCTCTTCCTCAGGAAGTCCAATGGTGGCTGTGTAGCTCCTGTCCTCTGGAAATCCAGTGGGAAGCCGGTGTCTCTGGTGTTCAGCCTCAGCTTATATCCACGCTGGGATGCTTGGTTCCTCCCTCTGGGTGGAGCATCTCACAATGGGGTAACAAGTCATGAGGCAGAGTGTTGATGAGGCTCATTAACAGAAGATAATCCGGAGGGAGTTATCTCTGAGTCAGGCGGCAGGACAATGATGGGCAATTAACAGAAAGATAGTCTGGGGGGGAGGAGGCAAGGAAACACTGCCCCACCTGATTTTAACAGCTGATGGGGATGGTAATAGAATACACTGCAACCCAGGACACTGTGATATTTATTGGCAAACAAAGAATGTGGTTTTGATCCCTGGGGTTTGAAGTATCCAGAGTTTCCTACAAAAAAGTGAACTGTAGGATCAATCTGCCTGGCAACAAAAGAGCTCAGCACTTGTCAGAGCTGGTTATAGCTTCCCAAATGAAATATTTCATGTCTAATATAAAAATGGAATGATTCCATTCTCTGCTATCCTTTGTTCCCCACTGCCATGTTCCAAGGTCCAAATGTAAAGTGACTCCAGGAACTTACTGTATTTATGCTTCTAGATTCTATGCCACTCTTAAATACTTAGGTGCAACATGCACAGACACAAGGAACTGAAATAGTAAGAAACACATTGTCTAAATAGTTATGGGCTTGACTTTCAAAATGAAACATCTGGGACTCTTTGGGGTTTTTGTTGGTTTTTTTTTTCTCTTTGACACTACTTTTCAAAAAGAAAAAGAACAACAAAAAAAAAAACCCAAGAAGTAAAAGCTCAGATACTCTTCTGTTTAAATATAAATGCTGACTTTCCAAAGAAAGAGAAAAAGCAAGAAAGAGTGAGGGGCATTGACACCCTCAGGGAAAATTTCATCTCAAGAGAACTGACCTTTCAGAGAAAGCAAATTAAATTATCTTTCTCATCTTTTACTAGCGCTGTGACATCATTAAAATTCACGTTATATACCAGCATGCTTTCTTCTGTATTCATAACCTTAAAGTAAAATTAATCAGTTGTCACATAGAGTTAACATATTTGTTAATGGTGCCCAAGCCCCAATATGCATTGTCTCAAGATGACTAACCTTACTGTGAAATAACACAAATATTGCAGGGCAAAGTCTTCCTCACATTATATCAATCCTTGGAAAATCAATCCAGAACATGAAAGAGTCCCTGCATGATGAAAAAACAGTAGCTGTGTTAAAAAGTGTTTAATAAATAGGGTCCCTTGAGTAGTGAGGCACTACCACTTGTGTAACACCAGGAGGAAAGGAAGGGTGAGAAAAGTAACCTCTGGAGACCTGCTACCACTTTTACCAGGGGACCTTCTATCTCTCTTCTTGGCTCATTGAATGCCCTGTTCCACCAGCTGTTACTGCAATATTTGTTATGGACCGTCTCTGTAACCCCTTTATTTGGGAGCTCAGTTTAGATGTTGGATTTCCAAAAGAATAGGATGCTGGAGTTGGTGAAACAACCCCAGTGCCTCAGGTTCTCAGGCTGTTCATGCAGCCAATGGGATGAACTGAACATCATGACTAAAACTGAGAAAGTCTCTTTGTAAATTCAGGGGGAATAACACAACAGGAGTAGGAACAAGAAAAGAAAAACCTATTCCTTTTCAGTATAAATCCTAAAACTAGGAATTACAGTTGTTCCCTTTTCCACTCTGTTCAAAACAAAACAAAATAAACAAAACAAAAAAAAAAAGAGAAAAGAATAAAATGTTTTTTTTGGTTGGTTGGTTTGGATATATATGTATATGTGACAAAAATCTAAAGGTAGAAAGTCAGACAGGCAGATGAAAAGACCATACTATGTGTTTCAGGGAGGATTCTGCTACTGTGCATGAGCAATACAGTCTGCACATTTTGTGAAAATTATTTTATATATCCATATAGCACCTTAGTAAAAACATAATAACACCTTAGAGTCAAAGTATATCACCATGGAAAAGGAATAGAAAGGAGACCTTAAAAGTTTTCCCCAGAGTAATAAAACATGTCATTGAAGAGCTCAGAAGTGGGTTTATATACCCACATGTCCATATGCCTTTCTTTATAACACAGCAAATAAGAAAGTAATCCTTACAATACAGACTTGACTTCTTCCCAAGCAAGATATTTGTTTTTGTAGAACAGTCTGGGCCCATTCACATTTAATTTTTTTTTCTTTTGCTATAAAATAAGAGATAATATATAGTATATGTCCTATTGAATTTACGTCCTTTTTTTTTTTTTTTTAATGATTTCAAAGATTACATTCTTCAATTTTTGCTGTATGGACTGTATTGAGGTCAGATCTTTTCCCTTTATGTATTTGCAAAAATCCTTTAACTTCAATAGGAACAAAGAGTTTACTGTGTGAAAAAAATAATTTCAAATCCTTGTACAGCATGAGAAGCTGTTCAAAACCAGGACTATTCTGAAGGTATTTCACTTGAGAAAGAGAACATGGTTTTTGGCATGTTCTGTACATCCTTTGAAAATCAAGGTATTTGAAAGTGTCACAAAAAATCCACTTCCTCAAATCACCTCTCTGTAATCACTGCTATTGATTCAAAATAACCTCTAAAAACTGGGGTACAGGAACAAAGCTGAGGAAGAAGGATGAGACTGATAAGCTAGTCAGGCTATATTCAGTTCCAAGAAAAAGAGAAATCATACAATATTTAGCAATTTGTAAAAGCCTGGCATTCATGGAAGTGTTATACAACCACCTGAGTGGATTTGCCAGGAACAGTTCATTTGCTTCCCACCAGTACTAGTTCATTGAGTTCTGTAGGAAGAGGAATACCAGGAAAGAATGAATAGTTGACAAGTACAAGTACAGTTCAGATATCACTACTTGTGTTCATTGCATGATGCCTCTTGTCCTGCCCCTGTGTACTGCTGAGAAGAGTCTGCCTTGTTCACCCTTTCAGATCAGATATTTATACCTACAGGTAAGATCCCCCATGACACTTCTCCAGGATGAACAGTCCCAGCTGTCTCAGCCTCTCTTGATATGACCGATGTTTCAGTCCTCCCTTTGTATCTGTAGCACTTCACTGGACCCTGTCTAATAATTCCAATCCTTTCCTTGCTGGGTAGCCCAGTTCTGGGTACTGAAATCCAGGAGTACCCCACCAGTTCTGACAGAAGGGAGGATTATCTCTCTTTTCTGCTTTCAAGGCTCTGTTTAACGCAGCTCAGGTGGATCTTGCCCTTTGCTCCAAGGTGTGCTGCTGGCTAATGGTTACCTTGGTGCCACCATGACCATCAGGGCTTTCTCTGCTGGTTATTCCCCAGATTGTATTGTTACATGGGGTTACTCCTTCCCAGGGGTAGGGAGAAATGGTCAGCCAAGAAGAATCAGTGCATTGAAGTAGGCACAGTCAGCTACATCAGTATTGCACAGGAAACAATGAAATATGTGATTTTCCCAATCATAATAAAGGGAACAGTCAATTGAAAAAAAAATAAAGAAATAAAAGGGGAAAAGTCCATATTATTATATGGACATTACATATGGAAAAGAATATTGCAAAGAAGACAGATAAACTCAACCCTCAACCTTACAATTTAGTGTTGCTATGTTACGATATCCATTGTTTTCAATTTTACTTTTTTTCAAATGAATGAGTTGAAATGAGTGCTTTGTCTGTGTACAGACGATAGAGAGGGGCAATGGAATTGACCTCAAGTTAAAAATGGAATAAGGAAGAGGATAATTTGTTCTCTGTACAAGGTAAGGATTGGGCTTAAAAGCTCAGCAAGAAGATTCACTCTAGAAATCACAAAAGCCTTTCCAATGTAAAGGGAAGTGAAGCACTGAAATCAGCTGCTGGGAAAGATGTGGAGATATCATCACTGAATGCTTTAAGAATTATTTGAACAGCATCCTGTTAAAAATGATGAAGGCAGATCTGATCCGACCACAAGACAGACAGATGAGTTAGATGGTATCTTGTGATCCTGTACAGCCACATTTTGATATGATTCTAAGATTATATTACATGTGAAAACACATGTCCTTAAAGATAAGAAGAGGTGTGACATTTCCCAGGCTCAAGACTATACTATCAAAAAAATAGGGAATATTGGAGGAGAAGTAATCTGAAATCTTAGATGGATAGTCTTCCACATCTACAATCCTGTAAACATTTGCTTATTTGAATCAATCTCACATCACTGAAATCAAATTATTTAAATTATTCAAGATCTAAATGTGCTAAAATCCATGTGGGTCCTGTTTGCAGTTAGTTTATGCCTATTAGGCGCTCCAGCCAGCAATAAAGAAGAAAGCATCTGGGTACTTGCCAGCTAGAGAATGGCATTGTGTTCACACATCAAAAGCAATAGAAATAAGGCTTCATGTTTATGTGTTCACGTTTGCATGACAAGACCTTTTTTCTCCCTTTTTATTTAGAGCTGAAGCTCTGAAGATTCCTTTGAAAAGAAAGGAATAAAGGATTCCTAAGATAAAAAATATTGATGATTAATTTAACCCCTTAAGCTAAAAGTAATCATGTCTAGATCAACCTCTATTGAATCTTGAGCTGCGTGTATCTTAACAGAACCTATGAAGAAAAGGGGTACAAACCCCAGCTATCCAGTGAGACCTTTGTTCTCATGTATGATGTACTGGCAAAAGCCAGGCTTACACTGAAAAAGGTTTTGAATAATAGTAATGAACGTATCTTCCTGTTATGCTTTTTTACTCAGTAAATTTATATTTTAGGATACCAAGAAAGTGAATTTGCTATTGATTTATTTATCATCCTGTCTGTCTTCTCTCTCTCATCCACAAGCCTGCCCAATATACTGATGTTTACCACTCCAGTTCTCATTTTATTCTTAGGGAAGATACTCTGGTTTTATGTAAACTGGCTCAGCATGGCACGTGTGTGATTTTAAACATGTGAATCGTCGTAACACAGTAATCAGTACTATTCTAACACCTCTACACTAATTTTTTTTTTTTTTTTTTGTAAATGTGATCAAGATCCTTGTTTCTGGGCCCTTTCAAGAAATTGTCAATCTTTCAGGGAAAAAAAAAACCAAACAAACAAAACAAAAAACAACACAACCTCCCCTCAGCAAATTAAGAGAGACAGGTTTCTGCCCCACAGCCTGTCCTTGCTCTGAAAAATCCTCTTTAGTACAAATACATACAACAATACACATACATTAGATGCTGTTGTTTGTGTAGTTTGCTTTGCACTCCAGGCACATAAAAGTTCAAGGGACCCACCTATCTTCTGATATTTGATGGAAACCCACAGGTTGCAGAAATCTTAGATAGGTCTGGAAGATCACCATCGCACCTGTGAAGGTCTCCTGCTGCCAGGGTGGGAGTTTACTCCCATGGGTTCCCAAAAAGAACCAGAACCATGTCATACTATTGCCCAGAGCACAAAGATAAATTCTCCCAGTGCAGGGAGTGCTGTTATTGTGATTCACAGTGGGGAAATGCTACTGCCCTTTGCTTTTAAGAGATCTGTCATAAAGAGAGCTTCGGTGTTGACAAAGTTCCTAGTTTTGACATTGATAAGAAAAATTATAATCATGATAATTGCAAAATTACAATAATGATAACAATAACAGCAGTAAGAACAGCAGTGGTGATTTACTGTGGTGATTTATCTCTGATGATGAGGGTAATAATAATAAGAGCTAGTTCTCTGTGAAAAATTCTGTACAAAATGCATGCTTCACAGCTGCATCTTTTGTTAGGCTTGAAAATCTACTGCCGGTACCCCACCCAAATATGGTTTTACAGTGTATATTGACTGCACTGAATAAAAGTGAAAAATAAATGAACATGTTTGAACTCACACTTATATGAAATTTAACTGGCCTTCTTGCCCTGTGTTCTTGATAGGCATGCAAAAACCATGACAGCGTTAATGGAATGTTAACATATTCTTAAAATGCTGAGAGAGTTGCCTTTGAAGTGATTTGAAATTAAAAAAAAAAAAAAAAAAAGGGGGGGGGGATGATGACTGGAAGGAAAAGAAAGCGAACAGAGTGGGGAAGGAAAGAGAGAGAGAAAAAGAAATATGTGTGGAGAGAAGTGGTTTGATTGTAGGGTTTCAGATATTCCCTAAGGGGAAGGACAGAAGGACTACGAAACAGCTCTTTCCCTTTATCATGCAAGCAATTACTGGCAATTTGTTCTGGCCAGTAAAACTTCTGATATTATCATGGTTGCTGAGTAATTTATCATCAAAGTTTAATGTGAAAACAGGTGACTGTGTAATCACCAATCTAGGAACAGAAATAGAATCGTTATTATTTCTGCCTGAAGAGAGGGGTTCTTTTTTTTCCTTTTTTTTTTTTCCTTTCTGTCAATTGACTTAACGGCCAAAAGGCTGTTCATCACATCACCATGAATTATAAAACCTCTATTAAATATTCATAAAAGTTTTGAAATGAATGTGTGATAGAGATGAAAGCCAGGCTAATTTAAATACCTACCAGACCTGTCTTAATTACAGAGGTAAAATGAGATATAAAAATTATAGCAGCAAGGAATGGAAAAAAAAAGTTGAAACAGTTAATTCCATACATTATATGCATCTTCTTTTTAACCAGGTATGTGTAATTTGTACACAAGCTGAAATGTACAGGTCTATTGAAATAAATCACTTTTTAAGGTCCATGTTTTTATACTAATGGGATATTTTTGGGTCTGTGGGAAGTGACACTTAAATGCAAACTTGTTTCTTGGTATACATTTCTGTGAGTATGTGTGGGCATGTGTAAGGAAATTGTTCAATTAACTTTAAAATGATAAAAACAAAATCATGATGGGTGTCTGCAAGTGTGAGGCTGAAACACAGTATGTTGGGAAAAGTTGAAATGTTCAAATTCTCCCACTGATAAATAACTGTGTACTTGTTCAGTCTCCTGGTCCTTATTGTATAGTGTGTGAGATGTTTGAAGAATGAATTTGTCCATGAGTTGACGAGAAGCTGGCTTAATTGTGTCTAGCATCCTTTAGTAGAGCACCAAAGAGGTATTTGTTTAAACACAAAGACTGAGATGCAGAATCAGGCCTTTGCTTTGCAACAGAGGTTGTCAGCTTCTCATAGCTGGTAAAAAACCAACATTCTAAATGAACAGATCCAGGGCTCACAGGGGAACATGCACAGCCATGCTGGGATACCTAAGTCATGACTCCTTCCACTTGCATTTAGACTGCCATCAAATCGACGACCATCTTATACTGAGCATCCAAAATTTTCCTCTTTAGAGAAACCATGCTTTCTAATTTATGACTTATCCTACCTCAAACAGTTGTTAGTTAGGTTTACGAGAATTTTTTTTTAGAGCACTGACCTGGATTGCAGGTTTCATTGTAACAAATATGTGAGGTTAGATTCCAAAACCTTGCCACAGCTACAGTACCATGTGTCTTTGATAGCTGCAGTCTGGTAACAAAAGGAAAGTACAAAAACCAAGCATATAAAAAAAATCTGCCTAATTAGTGTTTGTATTAATATTTGACTTTGAGATATTTTGATGAAAGAGCAAGTTGACATAGTTAGAAATATGACATTGTGGCATTTTTCTTTTAAAGAAAAAAATCTCATATAGGACAACATATAGTTAAAACTACTCTTGGGGAGGTAGCTAGACTTCTCAAATATATTCCAACCCTCTTCTTGTGTTACTAGTTTTGCAAGTAATAGTAGTAGTAGTAGAAGTAGTAGTTGTTCTAGTAGTAGTACTGCTAGTGTCACTGCCAGTATGTTCTATCAATACTACTACTATTAAACTTCTGTTACTCCTTTTACATCACAATTAACTCATTTTCCTAGTGTGGAGAAATCATCTCATGTTCTAAAAATTAAGCATATACTTAGTAAATATTCTGGCCAGAGATGGGATTCAGTTATTCATGCAGCATTTTCCCAAGCTGCAGTTCATGACACAGGAATTCAGCACAGTGTAAAAAACATCCAAACCTCAAATCCTCTGAGAAGAAAATTCAACAGAAAAAGACAGCCGAAAGTTTGTGTTCACAGTTCTCTTATCTAGGACATGAAATCTATTTAGATAGAATTGACTTATTTTACTTCATTATTCCTCCTGTCTCTATGATCGACAGATTAAGTTTGTCTAATAGCAGGACTTGAGTTGATTTCATAATTAGCATAGTTTTATGTCTCCAAAAATTCTTTGTTAGAAAGGACTGATATGAAAGAAGTAAGGCTTATAAAGAAAAGGGGAGGAAAGCTTTGCTGACATCCTAATAATTACAAATTTGGACTTCCATCAAACTTCATCTTCAAAAGAAGTCCAGCCTGCCTTGATTCCAGGGAAAATTAACTGGATAACTTTAATGAAGTGCAGCCTTTATTTTTGTATATCACTGCCTCCTGTTTCCTTCTATGAAGAGTTTTGAAATATATTTATAAGATCATGTAGTGGCAGAACAGTTCAGATTAAAAAAAAAAAAAAAAAGTAGTGTTCAGAGCTCTCAGTCAATATTCAAAGTAATTTTGAGCTAGTCTAGAATGTAAAGCAAAGCTGTCTCACCTGTTTGCTATAATTTATTTTAGTTTACTTCCTTACTTGGTTCTGACTGGTCCCATGAGACTTTTAGTCTTATTCCTAGTATAGAGGCAGGTCAGGTAAGAACCTGAATAAATGACCATCAGCGGAAAATAACTGCTGCATTGATTCTCTGGAAGGAATTGAAAAAATATCTCTGGACAAGTTTTTAGAGGATTTGCATTCTGTTTCTGACTATCAGAAAACTTGGGCTAAGGGCTACTGACTAACTAAATTGCACTTCAGTCCCAATTTAGCAGACACTAAACAGGAACTTTGTATATAAATTTTGGTTAAGACAGTTTTCATGCAAAAATATGCTGACTGAAACTCACTACATGCAGCATCTTTCTAATGGAATTTCAATGTGAAGAGCTATAGATTTTGACCAAGTACCATGACTGTTCTGAAATACAGATAATGAAGTCTCAGGATCCAATCTGCCACAGGTCCTGTCTTGCCTTGTTCCGTCAACACTGAATATTGTGCACAGGTCACCAGAAATTATCAGGAGGCTGAGAAGGTGACTTCATACATTCTTTTCAAGTGGTTACAATTTTTAAAACCCTGATCTGAACACATGAATCCTACAGTATTTTTTGGGGTGGACTGGGGGAGGGAGCTAATGAAATACCATTAAATTTAGTTGCTTGAAGCCCTGTCTTTTTCCCTGTAGCCAGATGTAGTTAGCTGAAGTCTAACAAAGGTTTCTGCAGCAGGTATTTCATCTGTCATATCAAAACATTTTCAATACCCACTTCCAATACGACACTAAATTTTGGTCTCACATAAATGTCAGCCCATTTATAATTTTGGGTTGCAGTACTGCAAAAGGGAGATGACAAGCTTGTATTTCACACTTGCTATTGAAATGAATAAAAATGACTAGTCCCTTAAAAGAAAGGCTTTGAGGAGGAGTTTGTGTGGGGTTGTGTGTGAAAGTGTGTCTGCTCAGGGTTGCTTGTGCTTTTCAGAAAGAATATTCTGGCAAGAACGTGGTGATTTTCAAATCCATTCCCACAGAAATTTCACCCAGGGTGCTTAAAAGAGTAAAGCTGGGCTGTCTTGCTAATATCCCCAATTAAAGTGTGATATTAGCAGCCATGCGTACTTTGGTTTAGAGGTATTGGTATGAATAAGAGGGACCTAAAATGGATGAGGAAAGCTGAATGCAGTAGCAGGGATAAGCTCAGGGATAAAAATTAATAGGAGATGGAACTTTCTCTTCAGGTGACAAAAATGCATACTGCTGGAAAAAATAGCGGGCACTCATTCATAATGATCACCACCTAATTGGAATCATTCTTTTGGATACATATCTTTTAACAAAATGGTACGTTTAATAGAGATGGTAATGCAGTGCAGGATGTGAGACCTACTAGACTGACTGAGCATCTTATTGAGCTGCACGGAATTTGATTAACACTTATTTGGATTCCACTTACATGGAGACCCAAAATAAAATCTCAGAAGTCAATATTTTATCACCAACACCTCTGTCAAAAAAAAAAAAAAAAAAAAAAAAAAAAAAAAAAAAAATTAAGTACGCTAAATTGATAGGAAATATGCATGTGTTATTTATTTTCTTCCTTTAATGTGAAAAAAGAAATACACAGATACATTTTTCAGCATTCCCATTCAAAATAAGGAAAAAAAAAAAAAAAGGGGCAAATAACATGTCAGTATATAAGAGAAAAGTATAAATGGATTTGAATTTTTGATGTGCCCATGCCCCACAGAAGCTGGGGTATGGAAACCTTTGTGACTTCAGGGTGGTATAAGAGTATTTTTTTTGGTTGAAGTCCAAAAGCAACTGTCAATTCCCCACTTATATAAGACACAATGTATATGTGATGAGCAGGTCTGCTTATCAACTCCAGAATATAACAAGGAGGTAATGAAGCACTCATTTAAGTAAAATACTGTAGCTCACATTTTGAAATGCAGTATGATTTACATAGAAAATGTTACATTTTTGAAAAAGAGATAAAATGTTTTGGATGCTCATTTTGTTGTTGTAGAGCTTAAAACTCCACATTTTTGTGTGTTTATTTTTGACATGGTCAATTTTTGAGAAGGAAGAAAAAAGATTATTTTTGACTACATGATACATTTGGTATGATGACTGCTTCTATAAAACAAAAACCCAAGCTGGGGAATGGGGATTAGAATACACCAGCTTGCCTAACAAAATATGTTACATGGTCATTCTCTTTCTCTGAACCCTTACGTTTTCCAAAGGTACCCAGTTTTAGTATAAGCATTGGAAAATTGTCATGCCAAGACACAATCTCAGGAGAAAATTGAAACCAGATCTCCTACTCTTGTATTAATAACCTAATTCAATAATACCTGATCTATAATACCTGATCTAATTAAGGATGTCCCTGCCCATGGCAGGGGGGTTGGACTAGATGGCTTTAGGGGCCTTTTCTAGTCCAAACTGTTCTATGATCCCATGATTCTCTAATTGCTTATTGTAGAATAGATGTGTCTTATTTAACGTCGATTTCTAAAGCCAGCATATAAACAGCAAATAAGTAGAGGTGAATTTGCTACACATCTTCATGAAAGAAGTGTTTGTTTCTTTCTAGTGACCATTAAGAATGATTAGTTATGTGCAGTGGGTCTACTCTAGGTGTCTGGAGCTAAGTCAGGTGATCTTTGAGCATCTATGTAAAAAGGGATTTAACAATTACCATCATTTCTGTCCTTAAAATGTCTCTTACAAAACAATAACTTAAGCACTCTACTTCAGAAGGCAGTTCTGATTAAGGAGTTGTTTTCCTCACTAGGGAAGTTTTCCTTACTAGGAAGAGAGAGTTGTGTCTCAGAGTTACTTAAACACTTAAAGCTGCTACTTTGCATTTTAGATTTGGTGTCAAATTTTCAATCCAAATAGCCATAAACTTATACACTAATTCTGTCTACATCTAAATCAGGAAGCTGTGTAAGTCTTTCAGCTCTAAGGTAGACTAAAATCCTCTTTTTTAAGTAAAGAGGCTGTTTTGACTAAGCAGTGTGAATACTATGATAATAATACATCTTGATGAAAGAAGCCATAAATATGCCATATATATATCTATGCTTGTATCTCTCCATCTATATATGGAAATATATATGAACAAGAAGATGTCATGATTGTGAAGAAAGTTTTTTTATCCATCAAGGATCTTTTATTTAGCAAGTTAAGTTGGCAGATGACTGATCCTTGGCATGAGGTTTATTTCTTTGAACAGAAGATGAGAAGTTACTGGACATAACAACAGTAATTGTTGGATGTAAAAAATCAAAGAGTGAGAACCTGAAAAAAGCTACAGCTTGTGATGGTGGCATGGCTGGATTTCAAAGGCAGCCAGAGAAGGGTTATAGAGAAACAGACAACACGCACATAAAATTGAAGGGGAGTTCTGGAGACCCTGTGGAGCCTAGTCTTGCAAGTCCGTCACTACTACTGAATTAGGCCAAGATTAACATAGTAGAAGGATCAGAAACACCAAATTTAGATGTGAATGCCTCAAGCCTGGATCCAGTGGGGAAAATGTAATTAGGAGTAAGATGGTTTGGAAGGGGACTGGAACAGAAGAATACAGTGGTCAAGATAGGTGTGGGAAGTTGTGCAGATGAGCTGGATAAAGGCACTGCTCCCCATCTTTGCTGCTCTGTGTGAAGTGCAAGTGCACGTGTGTATGTGTTCCTTGTGCTCACATGTGAACCTCTGTTACCAGCCAAGCACACAGGCAGCTGCTGCCTGGCTTCTAGAAGAAGGAGATTATTTGTCCTCAGGTCTTAAAGTCTGCAAGATGCTTTAAATCCACTGTGGTTTTTAGTGGATAAATATCTTCCATTTCCAAAGGAAATTAAGGGAAGGTGAGAAAGTGAACTACAGAACAATTTAGTCTGCTGTATTCTTTTTATACACTCACTTCTTTTGTCAGCTGCTGCTTGGTGACCTCTTGGTTTACCTACACTGCTGCATCAAAGCTATATTTTATGTTCCTTTGGAAAAAGAGGAGCTGTCTTGTTTTCCAGAACACATTGTTTTGAACTTTGTTCTGACACTGGGGTCAGTAGCTCAAATTAATTTGTTCCCTTAATCTCTGAAGATAGTCCCTCTTCCTCCTTCACTTATGTCCAAGTAAATCTGAAGTAGATGCGTGTCCTTCTGGCTCCCTTCTGTTTCTGAAGGCTTCCAAAACCCTTAGGAGGACTAGACATAGAATTAAAAGGAATTTTCTGTGCTCTGTATTTATATCCTAGGAACACCAGTGGACAGCACTGCTTGCACGACCTTCTGAGGAAAGCAAGTGGAGACAGGGAGCCTGTCCCTCTGTTTTCCTCTCCCCAGGCAGACCACATCTTAGAAACTGTTCTTTCCCAGGCAGATGAAGTACAAACAAGCAAGCATGTTTCTATGTAGCTTTCTCTCATCTGGCTACATGGAAAATAATCCTACAGGTGCTGGCTCTGTGGTAATTACAGAAAGGATGTCCATCACCTTTTGTTAACAGGGCAGCTGGCCAGGCAAAGCTCAGAAGCTTCTACATTTGCAAACCAGATTTCCAGAGATGCAAAGAACACAGGTGCTTTCTGCCTCTTTTGGATTTTCATGAACAAGGATGTTTTGTCCCAAACAAGGTAATTCCATCACGTCCTGAAGAAGATCTCTTAAGGCTGTGATCATGATGTGAGGTTCGCGGCCAAGAGTGTTCACTCCACCTCACAGCCCTGTGCGCCTTGAAGATTTTTCTGCCCTGGTGGCATCACATCTACATTACTAGTCCTAATTACCATAGGTGAAAATGAAAGAGGTTTTGCCTCACTAAGCAGGAGAGAACAAAGATTGAGCCTGACTTGTGAATGCATCTTGCCTTTCAAGAGTAAAACATAGAACTGTTCAGTACATCAGATGAAATTATCAGCCATCTGTGAACTAAGCATCAAAGACACAATTAAAATACCAACATGAATTCCTTTCAAATAATTTATAGCAATGCTTTGTGCACACATCTCTGTTCTTCCCTGAGCTCCAGACCTCTCTGTAGTGATATTTTAATTTGCATCCAGAATACTGGTAAAAAAAAAAAAAACAAACCCAGTTAATAATAATAATGGGAAGAAGGGCAAAAAATAAGAAGGAAGACAAAAGTTTTAGGTATGCTGTAGGTATCTTGGGTTTCATTTCAGCATTAGATAGTGAAAAGCTCAGTCTCAAGGTTACAGAACTGCACCTGTCATCAAAAATAGCAATGAGAGCAACAAGGTCAGGGGCACTAATGGGTGTCCCAGAATTTTTCTGTTATCAAGAGATATTGGTTCTCTCAAAGTAAAAACTTTCTTCCTCTATTCCTCACTCTCTTTATCTTCCTCCACAAGAAGTGAGAACTTACAAAAATTATTTCAGAAAAAAAAAAAAAAAGAAAAGATGAAGAAGAAGGAGTTGCTGGTACAACTTTGAGGTTACACTGAGACTGAAATCAGAAACAGGAAAGAAGGGAAACAAGCAAATGCATAAAGATGCTGCTTTCAGCCATGTTGTTGGGTAACTGTGGGTTTATCAAATATTGACAAACATGAAATGATTGTAATCAGTCACTGTCAGAAGCGAACAGGTACCCTCCTCTCTTTTACAAATGATCCAATTAAAGGAAACATGTTGGCTATAAAAGTCAAAATCAACAATGCACTGTACGCTGACAGCCCATCCAACATATAAAATCAATAGTGCATTCTTCTTCTAGCCAGCACAAAGCAACAGTAGCAACTTTCCCACCTCTTTAGTCAAATATGACACTGTATCAATCGATCAAAACTTAGTATTTATTGAATAATGGCTTCTGAAGAATGCAAAATGTATTGTTCTTTCCTTATTTTATTTCAATGAAGTTTAACTTAAAGGCATAACACTTGAGAGAGCTCAACTATTTTATTGTGGTTAGATAGCTAGCAGGATAGATAGATCCAAATGTATATTAATACATGGTTCTGGGAAATAGATTACATTTGTTGCCTGAATGAGAATAAAAGTCTTTCTGATGCTGGTTTGCAAGATCCTTTTTTTTTTTTTTTTCCCCTATTTTCTCCTTTGTCTTTTGTTTGTACCAAAATTTAGCTGTGTTTTGAAGTGATGTTTCTGTGGGAGAAAACTTTCTTATCCCACAGAGCTTTCATCAATACAGGAAGACATGATAATTCTGCTGAAATTGAATCTGTATTTGTCATTCTCAACCGTCCTTGACACAGGGGAAGAGTGTTAAACATGACTGTATGCCAGCATATGGTCAAAACTAGGCTCATGTCTAAATAAGTTCCTGATAAGAAATACCTTAAGTATTTGTTAATAGCTTTTGGTGACACTGGGTAATTAGCCTCAGTTATAGACCAACTAAACATTATTTTAAATAACTCCTCTCTGTTTAAACCCACTGGCAATGGCTCTATACTTTTGTAGCTATTTTTCCTTTCTTTTCGATGGGGACTAGGAATTCCCAAAGACAAGATTCAATTAAAACCTTTCAGCAATTAAATGAACCAACCAACAAACAAACAAACAAATGAAGCTCTCTAAAGCTTTGTTTATATAGAAATAGGGGGGATGGGGGTTGGTTTATTTGTTCTGGTGGGTTTCTTTTTCATTTTGGTTTAAAAAGACTTTTAGGATGATCGAATCCAACCATTGAACCAGCACTGTTTAATGCTGTTTACCACTAGACCACGTCCCTAACCACCACACCACATACGTGTCTTTTAAATAGTCTCCAGGGACACTGACTACACCAGTGCCCTGGGCGGCCTGTTCCAGTGCCTGACCACCCTTTCAGAGAAGAAATTTTTCCTAATACCCAGTCTAAACCTCTCCTGGCACATCTTGAAGCCTTTTTCCCTAATTCTATCACCCTTTACTTGAAAGCAGAGGCTGACCCGCACCTGGCCGCAGCCTCCTTTCAGGTCATTGTAGAGAGCCATAAAGTCTCCTGAGTCTCCTTTTCTCCAGGCTGAGCCCACCCAGCTCCCTCAGCCACTCCTCACAGGACTTGTGCTCCAGACCCTTTCCCAGCTCTGTTCCCTTCTCTGGACATGCTCCAGCACCTCTGTGTCTTTCCACTTGTGAGGGGCCCAAAACAAAATATAAGATTGGAGGTGTGGCCTCACCAGTGCCCCCAGCACAGGGGGATGGGCACTGCCCTGGTCCTGCTGGCCACACTGTTGCTGACATAAGCCCTGTGCCACTGGCATTTTTGGCCACCTGGGCACAGTCCAGCTCATGTTCAGCCACTGAAAACCAGCACCTTCAGATATCCTTTTCTGCTTTCCAGCCACTCTGTCCCAAGCCTGAAACTGCAGGAGGTTGTTGTGACCCAAGGGCAGGACCTGGTACTCGGCCTTGTTGAACCTCACACAACTGGCCTTGGCCCATGGATCCAGCCTGTCCTGATCCCTCTGCAGAGCCTCCCTGCCCTCCACCAGATCCACACTCCAACACTGGCATCATCCTTTGCTCCTCAGGACTACCTCCCAAGGGGGTCTGTCAACAGTCTCCTAAACAGGCCAAACTCTGCCCTCCAGAAGTCCAAGGTAACAGTTCTGCTGACTACCCTCCTTAGCTCTCCAAGAATCAAAAGCTGTGTAATTTTATGACCATTATGCTCATGACAATGTCCAACCAGCACATCACCTACAAGTCCTTTCACTGTTCAGAAACAACAGGTCTGGGTAATTCCTGATTTGAACAGAATGGGTCTGATTTGCAAGCTACCAGTATCTCTGGAAAAACACTTCAACTAGGTTCAATCACACCCTAAGACAATCAGACTTTTTATTTTCTTTGCTGAAATTCAGAGTTCATAAATTATGCACATCTCTGATATAATGGACATTGCCTAATTTCTCACATTGGCTGCTTGATTGTCATTTTACTTTTAAATCACTAGCTTTCCCAATTACAAGGCAAACCAGTTCATAAAATATTGACGTCTCAAAGAGACCTGCTTGTACCGATTGAAGAAATGTGTGTCTAATTTTAATATTCCACTTTCCCCTTTCCTAAGAACATGGACAGCACCAACAAGGAAAGTCAATGACTTTTTCATCCTTTGTTCTTATAAAATGAAGTAATAAGTTCTACATGTGTTCATACTAGGTTTATATCTTAGAAATAAAAATTGCAGTTATAATGGCACTGTCAAAGATATGTTTTTAGAAATAAAATTTCTCTTGCATGTATTCAGTAAGACCAAAGACAACAGTTACTTTGATAGAACATAGCTGACCTCTCTAAAGGGTTTTATTTCTTATTATCTAATGATTTCTCTAAAGATTGCAATATATGAGATGTCCAGGGAATGTACAGGATAGACAAAAACCTGCTTTGCATCTTTAGGTTTTAAAAATTTAATATGGAAATTTAACAGTATTTTAAACAGGCAGCATCAAAATATTTAAAATCCAGGAAATTATTTCTTTTCATTTTTTTTTCTTTTGTGGAAAGTGCATCCATACTTTATGAAGTACTACATATTGTTTTAACTATGCTAGCCAGCTGGTATGGGACAGGTTAGTCTTCAGAAGCTGTCACTTTAAATGGCTACTGTGCAATTTATGTGGTTTGATAAACATCAATAAAAAATGCTATATTAAGAAATCACGTATGTAAACCATAACAACAAGAAGCAAAGACTTATTGTAAATAACACAGACCCAACCAAGAAGAAAGTTTTAGGGTCTTGGAAGATAATCGGTTCAATCAAATCAATCCAGTATAAGGTCTTGTGATACAATCAGATGTATCCACCAATAAATAAACTGTTAGATGCAAATTCTTTCTTTTGATGTAAAGGGAAAAAAAAAAATCTGTAAAGTACAGACAAGACAGTAGCCTGTCTTCTGTATAAGATATTTAAAGACTTGACATTAGAATATGATGTCTACTTTTAGTGTTCATGATTCAGGATGTTGAATTAACAAAAATAGTTCAGAACTGCATATACAAATTGAAAACATCCAACAGATTGTAAAATGAAATCCACAGTATGACCAACAAGGACTGAACTTATGCAATAAACTGAAAGAAAAGCAAAGAGGTGATGTGCAATAACTTCACACATACTTAAAACTGGAAAATCACTGTGGTTTAGACAAAGGCTAGAACAGAAAGCAGAGTCTGTCTGTTTCTGATGTGGGCAATACTGTCTTCAGGTCTAGTAAGACCCAGAGAAGTGTGCTAACGTGTGCCCTGGGGTTCTCATATCACTGTATAGATCAGAAAATTGCTGGACTATATTAGGACTTTCATCTGACCTTAGTTTGGAAGCCACAGTGTTTGAAGTCGATACTGTCCTCCTGCATATCTCACTGGGCGAGGATGGCAATGCAGACAAGGTGTGCATTTGAATGCAGGAACTCAAAAATGCAGTCAGTCTCTCAAGTAAATGTGTGAAAGTTTAAAACAATGTCCCATTGAAAATGGTTGATACATTATCAGTTCAGAAACAGATCGTCATATCAGATTTAGGGGTAAAATCATTATTTCTGGAAATCTGTGGGCTTCACATCTTCATCCACTAGTTCCATAAGCATGAAGAAATAATAAAGCCTGCATTGTTTTAAGTAGGCTTTTAATACTCAGAATTCTGCATAGATATGTTGCTAGTAACAAAATGCTTCACTACAGTACAAATACTTGTCAGGGTTAAAAGGATTTTTTTCTTCCAGTGCATCTCATAATTTCAAAGCATCTATATCACAACACAAACCAAACCAAACCAAACCAAACCAAACCAAACCAAACCAAACCAAAAAATATGGAAAAAAAACCACAAGAAAAAACACAACAAAAAAAGAGCAAATCCCCTCAGTTTGAGATTGATAATGACTAAAACAGTAATATTAAGAGTACTTGGTGACAGAAAATACTTTTTAATCAAACTTGTGGAAAAATCTGATGTCAATACTTGGGCTCTAGGCCTCCTGAATTCAGCAGCAGTAACAGCATTAAAATAATTTTGATACTAGCAAGTTAGCATTATTTTGACTTCATTTGGCAGGCAGCAGCATTACTTTTAATATTGGCTTTAATGTTCTTCTGTGTCAGTCACATATTCCAATATCTCATACATATGTACATAGATAACCTCTCAGTATGATCTATTCTAGTCTTTATGTACGGAAATTTTAGATACAGCTTAATTGCTGTTTGTCTTGTTTTGAAAACTCTGCCAAATCATGCTTCCACATCCAGAAATGCAATAAATGCATGACTAAAGTCTAATCCTAGAATTTAGATGAAAACCAAAGATAGAAATTAGGCTCCGTAAATTACAGAATTTCAGCCCATTACTCTGTGATGAAGGATGTAGCACATTTTTAAGGTTCATTTATTTCCTCGTGTACTGTTATTTTCACTCTCTGCATCAGTCTGAACAACGCTCTACCTTTGCTGTTCCTACTTTCAGTTTGTTTATAAACAGCTGTTTGGTATTCTGCTTTTCCTTTTTGTTCCCCTAAGATTACCTATACAAAAAAAACCCCAAAACAAACAAGTTTTCTCAACAATGAGAAAAGTTAAACTCTGAAACAGATTTTCAAATGACATTGTGAGGTCTTTACCAGATTTTTAAAGAAGTTGAATAAACTCCTGTTTAGATCTGTTATAAATTAATCCTGATTTTAGGATAGAGGCATAAACCTTACTTTCTCTGATATTGTTTGGCTGTTTTGTTTTGGGTTTTTTCTCCAATAGCATAGGCCCCACATGGTGGTTGGTGTACTAATCTAAAACAATCTAAATGGAGAAAAACATTGTCAAATTCCTTTCCTTTTCCTCTGTATATTCATCCTGATGCTTCTTCTTCTCTTCACATTTTTTTTCTTCTACTGTTTGAATGTTATCTGGATGTCTTTAAGCATATGATTTTAATCTGTGAATCAAGGGAGTATTTGTTCAGTTTTGTACATATACTCACAGTTAACAATGAAGTGGGCTTGGGTTTGTTGGAAGGACAATTTTTACCCCAAGAATGTGGCTGAGTCTGTTTCTGTTTAAGAGTTGTCTGCACATATTTTGCATGGTTTAGACTACAGACAAATATACATGGATTACAGGGATCTAGAGAGACAGAAAAAGATCTTTTCTAACCTATTCTTGGATGTACTTGCAGGTGCAGCTGCTGTAGCTGCCTTTGTTTATCTTGTATCCACATTAATTACCTTACACTGAGACAAAAGTTTCCCCACCTCTTAGTCTCTGGTAATTTAGACAGTTAATTCAATGTTCTTGTCTTTGATGCCTGTCCCTCTAGAGAACAGCCTTTTATTGTACTTACCATACCTGTCAGGGCTGAGCTCATACCAGAGTTACTTTGGTTTGAAGGAGTGTACATGCATAGATAAGTAAGTATTTCTTCTACTTCCTCTCATTCTTTGCAATAGAGCCATAGAATCCTAGAATGATTTGGATTGGAAGGTATCTTTAGAGGTCCATCCCTTCTGCCATGAGCAGGCACACCTTCTATTAGATCAGGTTTCTCAAGGTGCCATCCAACCCTTTTTAATTGAATTATTTAAGAATTTATTTCCTGCCTGCCTGATCTGGTGGATTTCTACAATGGAGTGACTACATCAGTGGAAGGGTTTGATCTGGGGCCCTAACATTTAGAGTTCTGCTCATACCCAGGTTAGAGGCAGTATACAATGCTCAAGCATAGAGACATTGTGAAATTTGGCCATGACATTGTGGTGATGCCTTATTTTGTGGGGTCTGTATGTGGCAAATGCTGATAATATCTGGGTATGCATTCAGACTGCAGAAAATACATTCCTTTTCAGTATTTGTGTATATGAAAGGTAATGAGCTAGATACCAAAACATGCTTTTAACAACTGAAAAACCGTTATTAGACCTTTTCTTTACAGCTGAGTCACTTACAGTTCTACAGGCATAGTTACTACTAATGAAATGTGAGACATACATGCCGTTCTTTCATTTTTTTTATAAAATTTAAAGTGACAAATATAAGCTCAGCCTCAGAATTCATTATTCTAGAACTGAATAAAATGAGTACGTCAAAATAGTCATAGTGTATAAAATCAAAATGTGAGATAAGCCTGCATCTTCTCTGCCAGAATGACTGGTCAGGCATATATGGGAAAAAATATAAAATATATATATATATATATATAGATATAGATATAGATACAAGCATACACCTTCATTTAATCTGTAAATCAGTAGTTTATCACCTGCCTGTGATTAAGATTGTTTTTTAATCACCATAATTAATTTTTACTGATGGAATTCTGCTTACAGGAGTTTATGTAATCTGGTTTATGGTGGTGGGGGAACGGGAGGTAATGATTTCTATAACAGTTGATCTCAGTCAGTCCTATAATTTATTTTTCCATTGATAATAACCTTGTTTGGTTTGCTTTCAGACAGATGGCCTGACAATTCTTTCAGCTGTTCCTCTTGCTGCTTGGCCAACCCTTCATTCATTGAACTCAGTGGAAGGATATGGATGTGTAATTTAGGCAATTTACATTTATGCCTGTTCCCACCTGAAGATGCCATTGCAGCCACTACTGAGTCACTGGTTAAACCTATGTTCTCTCTAAATCAGACTTAACTTAGGCCCATGAATAATCTCACTGCAAGTTATGATCATGCCTTTGCATACCATTTGGAAGCCAGGATAGAGTTGCAGTAGGCAATATTTTTGAAAAAAAAACCCCAAATCTTTATTTTCTTATTCACTGCCTGCAGTGTAGAAGTCCATTTAGCATCTATGGCTAAAACGTAAATTTTTGTCAGTCTATCAGACTTGTGTGCCCGTGTCTGTTGCAATGGGGATTCCTGCAACACGTGTATCAGATGAGGAGGCCTGTGGAGAAGAATATATGGACCGATTCTTGGTGGATATTTTCAGAGATGTTTATTTCTCCAGCCGCATGGCTGAGGATCTGCTGAGGAACTGCTCAATCACGGGACCCGAGGATCCTTGCCCGCGCAGGGGAACACAAAATGACCAATGGGGAATGAGGCTGACCAGGGAAACTCCGTGTCTCCCCCCCAGGGCCCCTCTCCCTGGACCCCACATGGCAGGGGGGAGGGACCCCAAAATTTCACCCATTTATTTTTAACAAAAGGAGATTTAAAACTTAACATTGAAAACAACTGGATAAACATGAGATAACAAGGACAGTTTCAAAACAAAACAAGCCACCCTCCTGAGTCTTTAAATGTCCAAACAGATTCTCTGGAACATCTTAAGGCTGACAGAAGGGAGACAGGACTCTCTGAGCATGCTTTATGGGGAAACTGAGGCAGGAGAGGGTTTCTTCCATTTGTACCTGTTGGAACTCTAAACAACAATAGTTAATTTCTTCCCTCCCCCTCTTCATCCCCCACTCGGCATTGGAAAGGGATTTTTGGGGAAACAGCTGGCAAAAGCATGGTTTTGTGAGGGAAACCATGGGTGAAAAAATGGACTGGGAATACACTGGGGGTAATAGGATATAGGATAAAAGGGAAAGGTGGAATTAGGAAAGGGAGACTGTAGGTGGGGTTTATAATGGGGATATTGGTTGACATGAGTACGATTTTTAGCATATATACTGCCTTTCACAAAAGCACCACCAGGCCCAGTGACCTCTGCTGCTTGTAAACCTTTCCTTTCCTGGACAATCCTGAACTCTACCACTTCTCCATCTCCTAAGCTTGGGAGTTTTGGGGTTATTTTTCATAATGGCAGTATGATGCACGAATATGTCTTCCTGGTTGTCACATCTCATTATAAAACCATAATTTTGTTTAGCTTTATACCATTTTACTATTTCTAAAATCTTAGCTACGATGATTTTTTCCTTTTTCTGAGTGGCTGTTTTCTGTCTTGCTGTGTTTTTGCTTTCACTTTCCCTCACTCCCGTGTTGGAACTGCCAGGGTTGTCAGTGCTGCCGGGGCCTTCGGGGCTGCTCATGCCTGCACACTCTTCCTGGGGTTGCATTCGGGGCCGTGCGGGCTGGGCCGGGCCGCGCCGCTCAGCTCCCCGCGTGCCGCCACCTCTGCTCTCAGCTGCCGGGCCCCCGAGTGATCACCCCCTCGCGCCCTGCTCCAGCACACATCTCGACTAGGCGCAGCTCTGTTCCACTGCCATCACTGCCAGCTGCTGTCCATGCACCGCCCCTCTCAGTCGGGCATTCATGGGGCTCGCTCCACCACGCGCTGCACGGGGCCGGGCGGGCACCGCCGGGTTGCGCCACTCCCACCGCGCCTCACTCTGCTGCCGACACTGCAGCTCGCGTTGCTCTGCCCACGCACAGGAACTGCCTCGCTGCTGCTTGCAAAGCACTCGGTGCATGTGGCTGCGGTTGCATGGTCCCTGAGCCAGGCTTCCCTTCGCAAGGACACAGCTGACATTGCTCAACAGTCTCGGTAATTAAATAACATTCACGAAAATATTCTTCCATCGGCATGTATTTTGACTCAGAAATTAACTGTGTCCAAACGGTCTTCCAAAAGTCTTTGGTAAGAATCAAGTCCCAAGAAACGTAGAAAAAGTTTTTAAACAACCATGAAAGGAAGTGTTTCAGTTCCTTTTGAGCTTGAATTAAGCTAAAATTTACAAATCGTTGTTCAAGAATCTTTTTAAGTTTAAGATGAATGTCCATATGCGGCTCTGAGAGCCAAGAGTCTTTCCATAGTTCCTCCATAGTTTAGAGATGGAATAGCAAAACAAAAACAAGGAGAGAAATCTGGAGTTTACTCACAAATCACAGTCGCTGTCCTCCAAGGGATCGTTCTGCTTGTATTCTCCCACCAAATGTTGCCATGGGGATGCTTACAACACGTGTATCAGACAACGAGACCTGTGGAAAAGAATATATGGACCGATTCTTGGTAGATATTTTCAGAGATGTTTATTTCTCCAGCCGCATGGCTGAGGATGCTGAGGAACTGCCGCAATCACGGAACTGGAGGGTCCTCCCCAGCAGGGGAACACAAAACAACCAATGGGGAACGAGGTTGACGGGGGCTAGGGAAACCCAATGTCACCCCCCCAGGTCCCCTCTCCCAGGACCACATGGCAGGGGGTAGGAACCCCAACATGTGTCCAGAACTGCCCCATGCAGAGCTCCTGGTCTTTTGCACTTTTGCATGAATCCATCAGTAGCAATCAGGTCTCACTCAGTCAGGCTGTGACTTGGTCTTATTCACTTCCCTGCTCGAGCACATTTCTCTCTCCATGCTATAGGGGAAGGAAGTGTGTTTTGCATAAAGGGGCAAATGTGCTGGTAAAACAAGGGTTTTGGAGAAGGAATATAGAGCACCTGAGCATAATTCCATTTTAAAAAGTCTTTGAAATCAACACAGTGGCTTCTTATAAGCAAGAAAAATGTTGAACTCTTACGGGGATCTCAGAAACGCAACATATACAGTATGAGATGTGTTGCAGCATTCGATCTTATGCTAAATATGATAGGTCCTAAGACTTCATGCCTCTAGATCAGAAAAATGAAAAGGACTGATTACTGGGTAACAGGGGCTTTTATATACCACTGTAAAAGTGCAGTCTCATTGGCAAGAAACATTGGAAAATATAAAATACATATTTATCCATCCTTTATGTGGATAAATGACTAGATTGCATAGATAAGCAGATCATTGATTGCATTGAAATAATATTTTCTGCATGGAATGGAAGAAAGGAGGAAGAAAACAGGAGAAATCTAACCCTAAAAATTGAACACAGAGGATAGACAGATGATTTTGTTAAGTGCTATGCTGACTCCATTACTGTAGTCTTCTTGTAGCAAACAGAAAAATAAAATGCGGGCAGGCATTGCTTTTAGCAACCCAGATAAACCCTCATGCACCTTGAACATGCCTAGCTTATTTCACACCAGTCTTTAAATTTGCTATACATGTTTTAAAACAGAATTTATGTTTCTAAATGCAGTTATTAAAAATAAATCTGTGGTAATCTCCTCAGATTTCTCTTCTGTACATACATTTTCTAAGGCGAGGGAGTAGGGAGGACGTAGTAGGTAGTGTCCTGAAGTAATGAATAACATGTTTTGAGTGCATAGACTCTACTTTGTCTAAGTAGAAATGCTTTCTAATTCTGGGTAAGGAATATTGTCTAGTGACTTATGCAGTATTTTCATGTATTTGCATATTTACTGATGAGGGAATAGTTGAAAACATAGCTACACAGAGAAACCAATACAGAAAGGAAAAAAAAGGAAACAAACCAAACTTAAGTATACCACACAAACACACCACATACACAATAAGGAATACCAGTAAAATATATTCCACAGAAGGGGAAACTGGACCAGTGCACGCCATTTATTTTTCATTTTCCCATTAATTTTAATTATGGAATTCAAATGTATTACACTTGCTTTAAAATTTTATGTTATGAATGCATGCTGAGAGCTTTGCAAAAGCACATTTCAAACAATTCCATTTCCAAGATCTGTGCCTAACAAGATACAGAGAAACTGGGACCATATCCTACCCAGGTTTAAATTATTAACATATTTTTCATAATTCTCCATTATCCTTCTTGGAAAACAGCATAATTCAAATATTCTCAAGTGAAGAAGGTTTGGGGGGTTTTTTTGTTGTTTTTTTTTTTTTTTTCTTTCCAGATTCTGCTTTTAATTCCATGTCTTACTTTTTCCTCATTTCAGAGTCAGATTTTTTTTGCAGCTGACATTAACCAAGTGCATCATTCCCACATTTGTATATTGAAAGTGGAATATCTTCCTGAAGTTGAGAACCATCTTGTTTTTCCTAAACAGGAGTGGACAAAAGTCAGGAGTGTGCAGCATTTACCTACCCACACATGCCTAGTGTGAGACAACGCATGCAACCCACACCCGGGGATGCACTTACACTCTGATTCACACAGTTTACACAAATGTGCTGGGAAGCTTCACCCCCTCAAACAGGATGCCTGCATGCTCTCGAGCACCCAGCTCTGTTACATTAGTTTTAATAGTATAAACAGAAAATGCAAATTCATACATACCCTTAATCATACAGACGAAGGGCCTCATTTGCATACCCTTCATAATTTAATTTAATTTTTTTTTGTCAAGAGTTGTGAATGCTTCATGTTTCCTTTAATCAGAATGTTGACATTTACACTGAAGCCAATTTCTCTTTTTCTATTCCGTGTTTTGTTTAACCGTGACAAGTGACAGCAAACTGGAGGGAACAGACTTTTTAAATTGGCTCTTTGCCTGGAATGCATCATTTCTCTTGTAGCTGTTTCCCCACCGCCCACCCCCTCCCTGCTAGGCATTGCAAAAAGAAATGTGAAAACACACTCCGTGAACAGGAGTGAGGTGTTAGTGCTTTTAGATAAAGATTTGTGTTGTATTTTAAAACTAGATTGCTGTATAGTTTCAAGCTATTAGCAAGAACCTATTACACCATTGCTTTGGGTCCTTGGAGAGATGTGCTTAGTGTATTTCAGTAATTCAAGGCAAATAGAAAACCTACATGTGAAAATATTTAATGGCAAAGGCACCAACTGCTCAAGGCTGCTGAAGAGAGGAGGCATGCTTTCTGTTAACTCTTTCCTCGGGTTTTTCAAGGCAACAGTTTCTGGCGCTCTCTCCAACTCTCAACAGGGCTCCAGTCTTTTGTGGATGTAGGAGACTGAGAAACTTTTCTCTGACTTCTGCAGTGGTCTGTGTGCATGTAGGTGTCTGCTCACCTACCCACAGCGCTTCACTCTGCTCTTAATCAGAATTCAGACATTTCAAGTCACATCCTGAATGGGGAAAAAGAAGAAAACTTGTCCTTATCGGAAAAACAAAAATCAGTGAATTTAAATAATATTAACACCTACCACACCTCCTTGCCCCAGCCTGATGGTAAATTCAGGACTGGAAATCAAGTTTACTGGTTCTAACTGCTTTGGCTTTACCCATTGTTCAACCCGTTAAGTTTCCTTTCATTGGGATAACATTCTAAACATATCCAGAGCTACTAAAAGGCTGTAACACCAGCTCATTTACACCACAGGAAAACAGTTGTAATATTAGTGAGACAATTTCTGGAAGATAAACAGATTTTTTCCACAAATAAATTATTTCTTTATTTATTTCTTTTTCCTTTTTTTCCCCAAATGAAAATGGAGAAACTAGCCACTTCCATGTAAAAAAGTCCTCCCCAAACAGTAATTCGTCTTAGAGGCCTTGAATATACCATGCAGAGACCTTGCACTGGACTGACTGGCACAAACCTCTAAGTATGAAGATTGTTATAGCATTGGTAAAAAACCTGACTTTTTGAAGATGCGAATCCAACCAGTAAAATCTCTATTTCAGGGCGAGATCTGGTCCTGCCATGAACCATATCAAAAATGTCAGTGCCTCCTGAGGCACTGCTGCTGTCCACTGCCTATTCCAATGAGATCCCAGTATACCAGGTACAAAACAGGAATACAGCACATAGGGGACGTTTGAGATGGTAGAGAGAAGGGGTATAAGGATATAAGACAGAATCTTCTCCATAATGTGACTAAACAATTGATGGAAGAGTTTTCAGCGCTTTGAACATCACTTTCCATTTACTGTGAGTATAAAAGGCATTGAGCATACCTAGACCTCTGTATCACAATTGTCTGAGTGTCATATGTATCCATTTTCCCTTGGTAAGCCATATCTATGTACTTAGATTAAAAATATACATATGATTTCTTTAAAATCTTCTTATTGAATATTTCTGTAACAACCCTTACGTATAAAAAGATAATGTACCTGACAGATTATGACAGAGCTAGTAGAAAAAAAAAAACAGACTGGGGGAAAACGTGCTGTGTGTTAATCAAAGGAAACACGTGAAGCTGACAAAATAACAGCTAAAGCAACAAAATAAATATGAACCAAAACTAACAACAGCCAGGAAACAAGGGACCAAAGTGATCTTGCTTACATTAGGTGTGAGTCAGGAGAACACACAGCAATTATTCAGTATGTATCCTTTATATTTGTTTGCATTTCTACAATATCCATCTGTGAGCTATGTACAGTAAACACAACATTTTCTTCTGAGTCAGGATTTTACATGTGCTGAAGCAGAGATGGGGGAGTTTGGATAGCTCAGGAGTTGAATGAGAGAGAATTAAATACCTAATCACTCAGTCTGTCTGTCTACCTGTCTGCCTGTCAACCTAACTCTTGGGCTTGTATGCTGAGCAGCTTTCTGCTCTAGAAATGAGTCAAATGTTTGGTCTTGAAAGGGAACCTAAATTCAGGGCTGGATCTAGGTCTCCAAAATCATTATCTGGGGGGGAAACAGAGCCTAGAAAGTTTTGGGTGCATATGTTTGCAAACTGAAGACTTTTCCCTGGACATGCTGCACAGAATCAGACTGTTAGTGAGGAGGAACTTTTCACAAAGGTGTAGGGACCTGCCATTAAAAAAGGTTTTCCAGATAAACAGAATCACAGAATAATGGAGTGATTGAGGTGGGAAGGGAACTCTGGAGGTCATCTGGTCCAACTTCCCTGCTCAAGCAGGGACAAGTATAGTGAGCTGCCCAACCATGTCTAGATGGCTTCTGTGTGTCTCAAAGAATGGAGTTCCCCACAATGTCCCTGGACCACCTGTGCCAGCACTCAGTTATCCTCACAGCAAAATAATATTTCTTGATATTCAGGATGAACACCCTGAATTTCACTTTTTGCCCATTATCTCTGGTCCTGGACACAAAAGAATCTGTCATTTTTTCACCTTCCCTTTAGGTACTTACGTCCATTGATCAGATCTCTTTGAGCTGTCTCTACTTGAGGCTTAACAGTCTCAGTTCTCCCAGCTTTTTCCTCTTCTGACAGATGCTCCAGTCCATTTTTTCATGTCATCAGAAGACTTGCTGAGGGTGCACTCTGCTCCTTCATCCAGACAACTGGACTCTTTTCTGTGCAAGATGGCTCTGAACTGCTCTATAACAAGAGGGAAAGAAACCTGTACACTGGTTCCTGTGGTGTACTCTGAATGGTATACTCACTCTGAAAGCTAGAGAACTTGTAGATATCTTTATTCTTCTCTCCATAAGAATACCATAAAAATTAGGCTGCAGATCATGTCTGTGAGCTCCCTTGAAGAATGGATAATTTTATATGAAATGCAAAATTGAACAGAAGGGATTGATCCAGGGTAAGAATATGTGTAGGGTTATAATGATAAATCAAAAAGAGGTTTAAAGTCATTTTATTTGGCAAACAGAGAGGAAGCACACAAATTTACTTGCCATTCTAGGTAGAGCAGTGTGAAGCAGACAAACTGTTCTTCCCAGATTAGAAATAGATGCATGCCATTCATTTATCAGGCTTTATTCTCAAGCATGTAGCTGGTCATTTGCCACAAAAAGAAGTTTAAGTCCATTCAGGCATTTTCTTGCCTCTGTAAATTCTGCACTTCAGGTAAGACCTGCTGATGCCAGTTTGTTACAGTGGGAGGAACCTCTGTTCTGGAACAAAGTAGTCTTCTCTTTTTAAAAGAATAGCTTAAATTCAGGAAAGGGGTTAAAGCTTTTGGAAGACTGGAGTGTTTCAGGGTGATATGGGACTCCTCTTTTTGGCATCACCTGTGTAATGCAGGGTCCTCTCAGTCAGCACTGAATGTACTGAATTTCCTTGCTGACCCATGGAGTATTGGCTGCACTTAAGTCTTGTCAGCCACACAAGTGAGGCCAGACAGCTAACTCCCCCTGTGGACTCGGTTTCAAGTAAACAATTTTCCATTCAGGAATTCCTTTCAGATGGGAAACTGCTCCTTCCATGTGAAAAGTTATAAATGTCATCGAGAGGGTTGTGTGGCAAGCGAAAAAATATTCAGGCCCTCCGAGGACTCACAATTTTGTGTGTCTCCTTTGTTTTGAGGGTTCAGTTTATTTCATGTTATTAATTACTGGAGAATTGCCCATTAAATAAATAGATAAAGAAGTACTGGGAGTTTTCTCTTTCCCCTTAGATTTTCAGGTTTGAAGCTCTCATGCAGAAGAATACTGTTTATGAGAAAATTGAGAAGGTATGAAGCATATATTTTTCTCATTTGTTATGATTAAACAATATTAGACACACTAGTATTTTACCCCAATTCCCCAAAATGTGAAAGCATGTCCTGACATGCCCATGTGTCATGATTAAACCCCAGATGGCAGCTCTGGACTGTGCAGCCACTCACTCAGCCCCCATCATGCATCCAGCAGGGAGGAGAATGATAAAGAAAAGGTAAATCTTGTGGCTTTAAATAAGAACAGTTTAATAACTGAAACAACCCAAACATCATCATCATCATAACAAAAAACAGGGAAGGAGAGGGATAAAACCAAAGAGAAACAAATGATTCACAACACACGATTGCTCACCACATGCTGATCAATGCCCAGCCTGTTTTCCAGCAGTGAGCACTGAATTCCAGCCAACTCTGCCCAGTTAATACACTGGCATGGTTTTCTGTGGTATGGAATATCCCTTTGGCCAGTTCAGGTTAGCTCTCCTGGCCATGCTGCTTGTGCATCTGCTCACTGTAAGAGCACAGGACTCTGAGAAGTCCTTGATTTGGTGAGCTCTGCTGAACAACAACTGGACCATCACTGTGTTATCAATACTATTCTCATACTCAATCCAAATTGCACCACTGTACCAGCTACTAAGAAACAAATTAACTCTATCCCAGCCAAAACCAAGACACCATGGGAGAATGCAGAATGCACTCACTCACAATCAGAAAACTCACAGCTAGCCTATTAGATCCAGAATTCCAGGTGGGAAAACATTTTTCTTGGAATCTTGTCTCTCTTGGAGAGGAAATTTCTTCAAGCAAAAAAAATGTTTCTGCTGTGTGTTTCCTCCCCTACATGTATTTAAGGAGGAAGGTTAGATAATGAACACAGTAAAGGAGATGTGACTCTTGAATCTGTCACTTGGTGCAGAGACAAGACTCCAAAAGAAGTCCAACACAGCTTTCAGTAAATGAGAAAGCCTTGCTTTGATGGATGCACATGAGCACAGAGAATGAATGAGCAGTTTAGTATCATTTCTTCCCATTAGATGAACTTTTGTAACTGGCCATACATGTATTCTTGGCCTGTATGACATATGAGCTTAACCCTATTTTGGCTAAAATATGCTTCCTAGAGATTATAACATTCTGAGAACATACATAGTTAGTTATAGCAGCACAGTTAATGGAGATAATTTCTGAAGTTATCAGACATTAACATGTTTGATTGGTGTTCATTTTTAGAGATGAAAAACTGTCTTTTTCCATGAGTTTTTAAAATATGTGGGGCTGCAGTTTCTTATTCCAATGTAAAAGAGCAGTGAGTTTCACGCATAGGAGAATGCATGAAATACCAGGTCTTGCTGACATTACTTTCTAGCCTTTCAGAAAATGCCCAGCCCTTCACATTTACTCATGACCTAAAAATTAGCCCAAGTGGTGTCATTTTTCAACCTGTTCCCACCATTGCCTGGGGTTATCTCTAGAATGTCAAGGCCTTATTCCTCTTGGCCCTGCAATTTGTGTCATCAGTGACATCCATGTGAAGGGAAATTCATCAATCTCTTAGTGGACAACTCAGTGCAGTCACCAAGACATTTCAGCCTAATTCTCTGTTACCGTTTCCTTGCTGGCATCATAGGAAAAGATAAGGAGGAAGTGTAGCCAATGACACAGAGAGATTGGTACCTTCTTCCTCTGTGATTATAGGGTGCAGACTGTCTTCTTCCATGATTTCTCAATCTTCCTCCTTTAGAAGTTGCCAGCCTAAATTAGCAAAAGCAGCAGCTACTGAGATTCAGGTCTATTTGCCCTTGTTTTGCATGACTCTTGATCCACTCGTGTTAGGCCCCTGAGCTGCTCTCTAGGAAAAAGTGTTAAGTTGGAGAGAGAGTAAGAGAAGCCTGACTGTGGAAACTAAGAAGAAAAGTTATAAATAACTTTTTTTATTATCTTAAGTTCTGTATGTGTGGGTGTGATTCTTCAACCTTGACCTTGGTTTAAATAAAAATAAAATTTAAAAGAATCAGCTCTTTCTTTACAGCAGAGACTTATTATGTACCATCTATAATGATTATAGAGTTCATGAAAGTAAATTTGAAAGGGAATGAAGGAGACTTTAACAATGCAGAGCAGCTGAACAAATATATAACAATTCCTTGAATGAATGATTGGATGATACCTAATAGCAGGGAGTTTGCAATAGTACAAGATTATCCTCTGATAATTCTTCAGTTCTGACTGTGGCTGCCTGATAATCCCCAAAGCTTCTAATCTGCAGGATCTGAATCCATAAAGAATTACAAAAAAAAACTTTACAATCAATTATAGTTACTGCCACAGAGCCATTAGTCAGCAGGTGAAATAAGTATGACCTTTTTAACTTCAAAGTCATGTCAGAAGAAAAAAAAAAATATACATAAAACTCCTCAATCCTCTTGGAATTTGAAATAAAGTTTCAGTTTTTAATATAAAGTTTATTGCTTTTTGAGTTCAGAAGATAGTTTTCTTTTTATTTCTTTTCCAGATGTCAATTTGTTTCTTTTAGTCAGAAAATCATATTAAATCCAAGCCTGCAACCAAAATCTGTTCATTTAATTGAAAGGTGGATGAACCATTTCTAGCAAAATGGTGGGTGGTAGGGTGAGAGAGTCTTTGCCCTGTATTTTGAACCCCCTTCTAAACCCATTTGTCTCAGTAACTTTTCCCAAACTGAAATTCAGTCTTTCAAACATTTTCTTGAGATGATTGTTTTCCAGAATATTCCTTCTGTTATCTAACTTGCCTTTGTCATATGAGTGGCTTTTGTTTCCTTGTTTTTACTTTCAATATTTTTTATAGTGGGGAGTATTTTCCTTTTAATTCCGTAATAGTGAAAATGGTAGGAAGAACCTCACCTCTAGCAGACTTTGGAAAACAAATCTAGAGTCATATAGACTGCAGCTATTGCTCTCTGGTTCACTTTTCCATTTAAGTAGGATACAGTTTTGTAAAACATTGGAAGCACCAGCAAGGTATTAAGGATTCTTAGCTTGGGTCTTGACAGTGGAAATTGAAGCTTCAGAATTCAGGAATTTAATCTGTGCCTGCCTTAAGATAACAAATACAGAACTGCATGGCAATTTAGCTTACTTGCTTAGTGTTTTGTCTTGTTTTCTACCTTTGTTATGTATTTATCAACAAATGTCTGAATATCAATTTAAATGGCATATGGTTGAATAGAAATACCAGTTTCAGATGCAGAGCTGGATCATAAGATACAAAATACCTAAAGTACTGAAATTACTGGGAGATAAACATTTTCAGGTTTTCAGTAAGTGGACCTAAATTACTTGCCCAAAATCAAATGAGAGACCTACAACTAACAAAGTAAAATCCTCATTTTTGAGGTCTTAGATGAGCATCCAAAGACACTTGACTCTACTGTGGGCACCTGTATTTTAACAAAGCAGCCCAGTCTCTGGATTAGAAAACCTGGGTTGTGGGACACTTCCTTTTAGATGTTACCTAACAGGTTTCATTTTTTTCTCATCCTTAATGGAAGTTGAGGGAAGTGAGAAACTGATACACTCATATTATTCACTACCACAGTTTGATTGTCCCAATACTGCATTCGTGTCAATGCTATAAACAGCTCTGCTTTACTATGGCTTGATAGTGATGCACACCAGAAAGATGATGGACATTTTATCCAACACACATCATTGCCTTGATTTGTATTCTGGCAGAGAATGAGTAAGAAACTGGAGATAGAGGAAAAAAGGACAAAGATAGAATAAAAGCTAACCCCTGGCCACCTCCCTGACAAGATGAGATAATCATGCTGTCCACAAGAAAAGCCCTTCAAATGAACAATAATTTAAGTGTGTTTCCTCCTTGAAGTCACCTTGACATGCTGAAATACTCAAGTTTAAGAAGAAAAAGACATCAAAGGGCGCTCATTAGAAAACGTGACTTTTGATGGATAATTTAAGTGACAAAGTAAAGTTAAGTGTTTGAAGCAGAGAGGTCTTGCCAACATAATGTTTTTCACAGCTGCAATAACACTGGGGACTATTTTGTGGTAGCTGCAGAAACTTGTGACAGTTGAAAATTCAGTTGGCCAATCCATTGCTGCTTTTAAGAGAATATCCTGTCCTTCAGTCCAATATAATCAGCACCCATTTGCAGCTCCTGTATAAAAGGATATGCACTAGGAAAAGGATAAAAAATTCTCAGTAAGTGACAGCTGAATTTTCATAATGCAATGCTCCATGGGATGTGGACTGGGTCAAATGGGGAAAAGTTCTTTCAAGCTTGCTGGCGCTCATGACAATTGGTATCTTTTTAGTTTCATGGGAATAAAAGGATTCCTTTGGTACATAAAAAAAAAAAAAATACAATAAAACAAAAGTTTATGAGGGATAACATAACCATTGTTTGACATCTCTTTTAACACAACCATTTTAATTCCACCTGTAGATATTGAAAAGAAAAAAGGTTTTATATAAGATTTTACCCTAATATATTTGCCATGCCACTTTGAAAATGGATGTGTGACCTTACAGAAATGCCTTTCTTACTGATGATGCTACAGGGATTCTGGACAGTTACCTGGAAAGGTAGTACAGATGAACGAAGGCTCAATTAGTAAATGGCTATCATGTACCTATATGGCAACACTTTTCCCCCTTATGTTCTGTTTAATTTCATTGAACATGCTATGGTTTAGGTCATTAATGACTTGTAGTACTGTGAATTTATCAAAGTTGCTATGGGAGAACTGGAAAATGAAGTGAATTACTAACAGAAACTGAAATACACACAAAATTTTTTCTTTGTCTCCACTTAAGAAGCGTGCTGGTAGCACACTCCAGAAGTAATGCTCCCACCCACTGCTGTTTGTAGAGGATCCCACCCTTGATTTCTTGAACCAAAATCCATTGACTTTCAATCACAGCTGCCCGCTGATGGCAAAAAGCCCTCGACCAGGCTTCGGAGTCAGCATCATCTTTCGGTAGGACTATTCATACTCTTCTATTCTGCTCCATCAGTTTTACCTGGCTCCTCCTGCACAGGAAACTTTACTATGTTAAGCTCTGCACTCAAGAAACTAACAGATAAATTTGAATAAAACAAGCTCAGTAAATTAGACTGACCTTTCTTCTTATAATATGTTTAAGTGGGAAAAAAACCAGCATTCAAAATTCATAGTTGATGTTCACATTATTAAGTAAAAGAAAAATTGATAGTTTTAGAAGTATTCAGTGACTCTTTAAATTGTGACAATAACATAATGAAATCAGTTGAAATTGCAGATTAATTGCACTCAGAAAATTGCCATTCATCATTCTGAGAATGTTTTAATATGTTGAACTCCAAAGCTGAAAGTTGCTTTAAAAAATAACATTTTGTTCATAAAAACTGAAGAGATTTCTTAAATACAGGAAGGAACTGCACAAAGATAAACTGAATAAGGAATAAGAAAGTAAATTTAAAAAAGCCTGCAGCTAAATTAATTTCATAAATCCTAAATCAAAGGAATATACAGAGATCCTGATGGGGAAAAAAACAACCACAACCAAACCCTTCAAAATGATGAAGTTTAAAATTCCTTGTTTAAATGACTACTAGCACAGACACATAAAGAGATAGTTTTAACATGTCAGCCAAACTGGAGAAGTGGAAAACTAAAAAAACCCTTCTACACCTGAGCAGAAAAGTCTGACACGTGCTGAGAATTTTCTCTCAAGTTCTTACTGCTTTGAAATAAAAAAAGCAATAAATCCCAGGATTAAAAAAAGGAAGATGGAAACACTGGTGCCAATAAAATTTACAAACTCAAATAAAGGATTTCTCCATCCTTTTAAGTATCCTACAATAAACTCATAAAAACCTAGTTTCTTAAACAAGAGGAAAATGCTTTCATTTATCATACTCACTATGTAAAAGTCATTGTTTCAGAAGCTACACTCTTTGCTTCTGATAAGGTTATACTATTACTTTCCAGTTCAAGTCTTACCTGAGGCCCACAGTAATGCTTATTACATATACAATAGAGCCAAGGAATGAGTGAATTGCCTCAGTGAATACCTGAATGGACTAGCTCAAGCCTTTAGACAAAGTTTTAGATATATCAGAAGTCACTGCTCTTTCTCCTTATTGAAACTTTTTACACTTCCAAGTTCCAGAAAGCAGAGAATGTTAAAAGATGTTCTCTCAGTATGAAAACTCGATCATCTATTTTTACCCCACTATCACGATTTTTCTGTGTAAGTACCTTTATAAGAAAAAAAATGCCAAAGGGTTCTTTCACTTAGCAGAAAAGGCTAGATAAACCATAATACGAAAGGTGAAATCATGTGAATTAAAATAAAACATAAGTATATACTTCAAATGAGGAAGGAAAACTATACACAAAACTGTCTTATTCACAAATTTTTGGTCCTCAGATCAATACTGAATGCTTTTCTGGAAAAGATGTTCTAATCAAAGACAAGCTACCAGGGTCAACCCTGGAGTCAAGCATGAAAGACTCTGACTGGTGCTACACAGTAGGTTAAGCTGGGCTGCTGTCATTATTTTTTGTTGAAGATGGTGAATGTCCAAACTAAGAGAGATGTTGTGCTGGATTCATTACTCAGATAAAGCAGAACTAAACAGTAATCTGAGAGTTGCCGTCTTGGCCACAGTGACCATGAGTTAATATTGAGGAGGAAAAAAAAGAAGGTAATACCAATGTAAAGATCCTGTGTATCAGGAGAGTAGGTTTAGGCAGTTGGCATGTGTGAAAGCTTGAAATCTGCCCTGGAAGACAAAATCTTCAAAGGCAGCCTCCTCAAAGCACCAGAATGATCCATCTTGATCTACGCAAAACAGGCTGGCATGGCCAGGGGCCAGGTTAGCTCGATGTGGAACTGTGAGTTCTGTGAACACTGTCCAGGCATCCAAGGATTGAATTAAGAAGGCCATATCCCAGCTGGAGTTAAAACTGGTGAGTAATGTCAAGGGCACCACTTAGCAAGAGAAAAGAATACTTCCAGCAAGAGGAAGACCAAGGTTAACATGGGGTGGCTGCTGAAAGGACAGGAGTTGTTATGCTAAAAACTACAGGAAAAGCTTAGCTGCTCAATGTTTGCCTCAGCTTCTATTGGCAAGGAATAATTCCAGGTTTCCACAACTTAATAGGCTGGAGAGTTGGGAGTAGAGAAACCCAATGAGGTTTAACAAAGGAAAGTGTTGGGTCCTGTACCTAGGGAGGAATAACCCCAAACACCAGCAGAGGATGTGGGCTGACCTACTAGAGAGCAGCTCTGTGGAGAAGGACCTAGGAGCTTTGGTGGGTGACAAGTTGACCATGAGTCAGCAATGTGACCATGCAGTCAGGAGGGCCAAAGGTATCCTGGGGTGCATCAGGAAAAGTGGGGCCAGCAGGCTGAGGGAGGGAATCCCGCCTCTACTCAGCCCTGGTGAGGCACATCTGGAACCCTGTGTCTAGTTCTGGGTTTTTCAGCACAAAAAACACATTGAGGTACTGGAGTAGGTCCAGGGAAGGCCACAAAGATGATTTGGGGTCTGGAGCATCTCTTTAATGAGGAGAGACTGCAGGAGCTGGGCCTATTTATTCTAAGTAAGAGAAGTCTGAGAGGGGATCTCATTACTGTGTATAAATATCTCAAGGGAGGGTGACAAAAATAGTGCCAAACTCTTGTCAGTGGTGCCCAGTGACAAGACAGGGAACATTGGCCATAAACTAAAACACAAGTTTCACTTCAACATGAGGAAGAACTTCTTTGTTTGAGGGCAGCAGAGCACTGGAACAGCTTTCCAGAAAGGGTGTGGACTCCTCCTCTCTGAAGACATCCAAAACTACCTGTGTTACCATCTCCAGGTGACCCTCCCTTGGCAGAGGGGTTGGACTGCATGATATCCAAAGGTCCCTTCCAACTCTAATGATTTCTGTCAGAAAGACAGATGGTTAATGAAGAGCATCCCCGGGATCAGTACTAGTAGTTTAACACCTTGGCCAGCAGCCTGAACCACAGGATAAACCAAGCCCTCTCCAAAGCAAAATGACCATGCACCAGTACAGGCTGAGGAATGGCTATGTAGTGGCTCTACAGAAAAGAACCAAGACTCTTGCTGACACAAGGTCCTCATGTGTCATCTTGACAACCCACGCCAACCAAACGCTGATCCTCATTCCTAAACCAGCATGTTTTAGGAAGTGACAATGACCCTTTGACACACTCATATGCTAGAGTCATATGAAGTCATATAGAGCCTTGTGTCCAGTTTTGGCCTTCAAGTACAAAAAACCCAAACAATGAACAAACAGTGAGTTTGGGAGCAGATGATCAAGATAAGGCTGGAATATATCAACATACATTATTTTGGAAAAGACAAGAATAAGTATTATTCCAGCTTCCATCTACACCATGATAGAGATGATAGAACTTGACTACTCTCAGAGATATACATAAAAAAACCCCAAGAGGCAATAGTTCCAATATGTGGCAAGAGAATTTTTCATTGCATAAAAGGGAACAATAAATAAAATAATGATAAAAATTGTTAAGCACTGGAACAGGTTGCTAAGAGAGATGGGAAAGGTCTTAATCCTCGGAGATCTTCAAAACTTGTCTGAAAGAAAAACTGATCAGCATCACCCAGATTTGCATCTTTCTGTGTTCGGCATATGTTTGGATGGTCTTCAAAATTAGGCTTTGAGCCTAATTTTTTCTGTGAGGTCTTTTGACTTTAAAATCCATGAACCTGTGTTTTTCTTTGATGGAATAGTGAAGAGTTTAAAGTGCACTGCATTGTTTTTATGGGGAAGAATTTTGCATATAAATGTCAACATTTTCTGTTCTCATTGTTAACAAACAAAATGGATGTATATATTCACTGCACTTTAGTAAAATCAGTCTTTACAAGTGTCTGTATCTATGAACATTGTAGGATAGATCGTAACAGGTTTTTTTTCCTATTCTAAACAGTCACAGTTAAGTGGAAATCTTAGTTACAAGCTTAAGTTTAGTTCTGATAAATCACACAGGCTGAAAGCTGAACTAAGTTACAGTGGGGAAATAAGTTTCAGAATAATTGTTTGAGCACAAGAGTTTGACTAAGAAATGGAGACAGTACAGTCACACAAATAAAATGAAATATGATAAAATAAAAAATTTTAAAAAATTCCATTAATTACAACTAATTTTTATATGGCATATTTTATTCACACATTTATACACTGAGATCTAAAAAAGGACTTTGCAAGCTCTGTGTTCTGAGTAGCTGTACAGAACATCTTTTTTTAATAACTTCTGAAATAGAATCCGCAATCTTAAATCAGGTGTTTATGCTCCTAAGAAGGGCCTTGAGAGAAGTGTATCTCAGCATGATATTCACAAAAAGACACCTGTTAAATGACTGCCTTGAATCTTATTTTTTCCTGCGATTTGAACCTTACTCATTACATCTCTTTCTTAATGCAGGGCTGTATCTTAGAAGTCTCTATAGGTGTTGAAAAGGGTTCATTCAAAGCTGATTTTATGCAGCAGCTCAAATATTTGAGCATTTGTGAAGAATAAAGCATAGGCTCCTAAAAAAGGTACAAACTGATAGCTTTCTTGTGTCCACATAGTATCCAACTTTTGAATTATAGATAACTGTGACAACACTTCTTTCCACTTCTTCCTATTTCACCTGTATCAATATCATTCACAATGTTGGAGATGTGAGTAGAAATTAACAAATATTAGTATATATATATAAACATGAAGCATGAATATATAGTCTGGAGGCCACAAAGAGCCCAGTGTTCTTTAAGGATTCATTTTCACTTGGGAGTGGTAATATAATATATATTTTTTAATGTTGTGGGTGAAGGAAGATACACATAAGGAACTTCCTTCTAGTAAAGAAGCTAAAGTGATACTCATTTTCCTTTGTTCTCTTGCTCATTCTTTAGTTAATCTTGAATTAGGTGAAAAAGGTGACAGTACAAGTCTCACTTCTGGTGGTGGGTTTTATTTTCCCTCAGGAATACTGACTACGTGTAAGAGGAGAGTAGCAAAAGCATCCCTCCTACGAAAGCTCCAAATTGATGTCCCAAGATAATTCACATCATATGGCTTGTTTACCCTCTTGATGTTTGGGTTTGAATGATCCCCTTACTGATTGCAGATTTAGTCAAAGAATTTTGGAAAGCACAACAAACTGATTGTGAATTTCTGCTTTTCTGGTGCTTGATATGACTTTGTACAGATACAAGCCTTCATTCAACTCTCCCCACTGGGTCAAGGCCATCTGACATTTAACTCATTACTTGTCCAGAGGGGAGAAAGTCCTTTGTGAATAGAGTATTTTAAGGTCATCAGATACATACAGACAGCTCTACAAATCTTGACTCTGCAAGCTGCCCCCTATTTAGAATAGAGTGGTAATTTATTTATTTAATTTCCCAACATACAGTAATGATAATAATAATTGTCATATTTACCATTACTATTTGAACAGAACAATCCCATTCAGTCAGTTTACAGTGTGATATACTTTTGATGTAAATCACAGAACACTGGAATGGGAATTAGGAGATCTGGATTATATTTATGGCTCTACTATAACCTGCTCTATGACCCTTAATAAATCACACAACCTTTTGTTATCCTATTTCCCAGTTCATATTTATCTGATAGTTCATTCAGAAGAAAAGTTTCTTGTGCAGGGAATCTTCCTTGTTAATATTCCTCAATGATTATTTAGATAACTTCTTAATTACTTTAATTATATTATTGTTAAGACAGAGTACTTTGGAGTGGTGTTACACTATGTGTAGCCTATATAAATCTGGGACAGAGATGAAGCTATTCTTTTTGCTAATGTAACATTTCTGTAAATGTTAAAGTAGGAATGCAGGAAAAAATGAGAATAAAAGACAATATTGTACCTTCATCTAAAACCAACCATACCAACTCAGGAATCACTAATAAATCCATTAATTTTAGAAAATTCTACAGTGACTGTTCTGAGACGATAACTTAATAGGCAGGTCAGGGAAAAGGAGATAATTTCACTTTGAATACAGTTTACTGAAGGAGCCACAACCACTTAGGGGATTTTAGCTGTATCTGAATTTCAAATACTTCTAAATTTCAGCTCTGGTTCTATACAGCATAAGCTTCAGCATGACTCCACCCTTAGCTTTATTATATCAGGCATTCTTTTGATCTGATTGTTCATGCCTATTTTGTTATGGGTGTTTATGCAAGAAGCAAGTATATACAATGAATGAAAATCATGACCTAAGCATAAATAGCATATTTTGTATCTGAAACCATATTTACCTTGCACTGAGGCAAGTGGCACCCAAACGTATAAAGAAAACATAAAGAAAAAGAGAAAGCATGACTATGGGACTAGATCTAGAAGAGCCACAGGAATATGTAAAAGCAAGGTCCATTAAAACAGGTGGGAAATTTGCCTAATTTTATCAACCCAAATTTAAGTTCAATCCTAGGTAGTATATTAGGGTTTCACTTCTGGAGATACAAGGTCTGTTTCACATTAAAGAAATCACAAATATATTTCATGAATCTTTCAACCTTCTTCCTATTCTGTTCATCATAACAGCAATACTCAATCCAGTCTGCAAATGAAAAATATAATTCAAAAATTGCAGTGAGTAGAGGGGTTACAGATCAGAATTGATTTAAATGGACTGATGTAAATGGACCTTCATCAGGTCCTGATTCAGCAAAGCACTTGAACATATACATAGCATTTAGTACTTGACCAGTCCCAGCCCCTGCTTACCTGAAGCAGAGCTTCAGATGCATTAAAAATGGTTCAGACCTCTTATGCTGGTCTCCTACTAGCAGGGAATGAGCCATTCATTAACTGAGGTTTGCTCTTGCACGAAAATGGACTAGCAACTTTTGAAATACAAAGCCGGACTGTAAATGTGAAGCAGCTGATGTTGAGAGGCTGTGATAGGCTGTTTGTAAAAGGGAGGAAATTGCAACGTCAGGCAGTGCAGTCTGCTAATATGTGTGGTACTGGAAGTTTTCAAAAAAATGAGATTCTGAAACAAAGAAATTCCCACAACATAGGTGGGAGGGAAAAAAAAAAAAGAAAAAAGTCAAGAAATTAGAAAGGAAATTCAATCAGGAAAATATTTTTGTTTAGGTTTTTGGTTGCTTGTTTATTAAACTGGTTGTTTTTCCTTCAGGAACCACTTAAATTATTTTTTTCATCATGTTCCAAGTTTCTCAGGAGCTTTCTGCCTGGTACCAAAAGACCAAGACTTTCAGAAGTTCTCAAACAAATGGTGGAACAGTAAAAGTTACTATCAGTTTAAATTTGGGATATACATACTATACGTAGAGTCACAGAATCACAGCCTGGGCTGCAAGGCACCTTAAAGATCATCTCGTTCCAACTCTATTGTCATGGGTGGAAACAACTTGCACTAGAGCAGGTTGTTCAGAGCCCCATCCCACCTGGCCTTGAACACTTCCAGGGATGGAGCAGCTGCAATTTCTCTGGGGGACCTGTGCCAGGTGCTCAGCACCCTCACAATAAAGATTTTTTTTTTCCTAACATTTAATCTAAACCTACTCTCTCTCAGTTTGAAGCCATTCCCCCTTGTCCTGTATATGCTCTTGGAAAAGGTTCCTCTCCATCTTTCTTGTAGGGTCCCTTCAGGTACTGGCAGGCAACAATTAGGTCACCTCAAAGCCTTCTATTTTCCAGTCTGAACAATACCAATTCTCTCAGCCTTTTGTCGTAGGAGAGGTGTTTTTGTCTCTGTTTTAATGCAAAGCAGCCAGTCAATCTCTGCTTCTTACATTTTAGGTAACTGTTGAGAGCACCTGGTTACAAAGGCTACCATTTACATTCACAGCTATCCATTACCATTACAACTATCAATATGTCTATGCTGCAGGGACAGTGGGCTCAGAAGTACACTCAGAGCTCCTGGTCCCTGCTCATACAAGCTGAGGAATCAGAGGGATATCATCTCCCATATCTTTCTATGCACCAAAGCAAGAAATGCACCATCTTCCACATGGCTGGGATGGGCATCTGAGAACCTTGACTCTGGGCTGTATCACAGGCAGATCTCTTCTGCAATGAAGACACAGCTTGCCTCCTTCTTCTGCTAAACATGAACAGAGCTGAGGGACACCCTCAACTCAGGCTACTGGAGGTAAGTTCTGAAAATTACAGCTGGACAAGGCTTTGCATGTAACACGAAGACTGAAACTCTTCAGGTCTGAATGCTAACAGATCATAAATATGGACCTGTGTTGGACAGTTGTGTAACAGAAATGAGCAATGAAATCCTGGGATGTCTAAACACACTGGCTTATATGGAGCTATGTCTGGTACCTCTGATCAGTGCTGCTGTAGATGATGAACCTGTAACTCAACAACATGTAGACTTTGTCAAGCACAACAGTAATTTTACAGCATCAAGGATCATCTATTCAAACTCAAGATGAGTGGCATGGAATAAGCCTTTTTTTTGTATAATTAAACAATATTAACTTTTAAAAACAAAACAAAACAAAACACTGGGAGCATTCCCTGGCACAGTTTAATTCACAACCCTAGATATAGCCAAAATAATTGTATATAGAAGCCTTGAAGTCTGGATTGTTAAAATTTAAACAAAATGTTTCAGTTCTGTTGCTGCTTCAGTCCACCATCTCTGTACATGGGTCATGCTGAAGTCCAAACTTTTCTCATATTGAGCCATAGTTTTCATTAAAAATGAGGTGTGATCTTTAGGATCCTCTACTACCATTATTGTCATGTCCAGTGCATACCAGCCTTCAAGGTGGACAGGGTGTGCATGCTGGTTGAGAGACTTTTCTCACTAGACTTTATCTGGATAAAGGTAGGTGTTTAGCTACCTAAAACAAGTTAGAGATATTATGTGCTAAAATTGCCCACCACTTACTACTAATTCAAATGAGGGCTTAAGACGATGAGTTTACACATCTACGTTAAGATTTGAGAAGGGAATTCGATGTTCTGTGCTTAACTGGTACCTCTTTTTATCTCCTCTACACTTCTGGCAGTCTCTCCCAAATAAGAAAATTCTCCAGAGTGAGCCCCAGCATTGCCTGCTGCCAAGTGGGATTTGTAAATGTAGAGCTCAGGATTTGAATGACAGATACCCTGCAGTCAAGAAAAGGTTCGTGTGTTGGGTCTGTCTGGGTTGGAGTTAATGTTCTTCATAGCTGCTTGTTTGGTGCTGCTTGAGATTTCTGACCAAAATGACACTGACAATAGACTGATATTTTAGTTATTGCTGAACAGTATTTACACAGCATCAAGGTCTTCTGTTTCTCACATCCCAATAATTACATTTAAGGTGCACAGATGCTGAGAGAAGCCACAAGCAGGCAGAGGATCCAAACATGCCAGTGAGAGATTCCATGCTGTATATTGTCATGCTCAAAAATAAAAGAGAGGTGAGAGGACTGAGCAGGTCATTTTATGCTTGGATACTATCTGTGTTTTGTTCTACAGATGGGAGATGGTGAGTTACTGTCTTTGCATAAAGTTTTTTGGTTTGTTTTTTCTCTCTCTTCTTCCACTCCTCCACTTATTAAGAGATTTTTATCCTGACCTGTGTGTTTCCTTCCTTTTGTTCTTCCATTCCTCTTCCTCCATTCCACTGTGGGGAGAAGGGAGCAGTGAAGGACTCCTTACAGAATGCTTAGCTGCTTAACCCACAACAGCATGGATGAGCTGGTGTGTAAATATCCTGGGCAGTACAGACATTCTTTCAAAGTAGCCACCCACCATCTTGATAAAAAAAAGCTCTTTCCATAACTTAATGAAACACTCTGCATTTACAGCCTCCAGTTTCACCCACAACATGTCGTTACCATGCAATTAGTGCTTACGTACACCCTTCCTGTATTTAAACTTTTATCTTAAATGATGATGGGTCACAAGTCAGCCAGAGCTTTTTGCCCAGTTGAAGATATTCTTGCCCAATAAAGTACCATCACTGCGATATATATCTGGCATCAGAAATAAGAACACCATAATTCCCTCTTCTGCTCTTGCAAATAATAATGCCAGGACAAAATAAATGCTTTACATAAGCATTTCTGTAATAACTAACAAGAAATGGAAGGAAAAGTTTTATTAATTTATTTGCACTATAATGAACATACCACATCATTATGCTCTCTTTTCTCTTTCTTTCCTTTCTCTCCAGGTTTTTTTCTCCTGATTCTTTTTTTTTTTTTTTTTTTGTTTCTTCCTAAAGGGACGCTTGAATAGAACTATCTGGTTTAGAAGATGAGGCTGACTGATTACTGTAATTCATAGGGCCTTAATTAGCTGCACAAACCATTAGCTACAATTAGACTATTATAAAACACTTGATGCGCTGTGTCAACCATGGGGGCTCATTTATTCTTGTGGCAGGGAAGGGAGGGGGGAAGGGGAAAAGAGAGCACTGTACAGCCAAGCATGCTAATAAAGAATGATTTTTGATTTAAGATGTTGCCGATAGTCCCTCAAAATTAATCTCAATAGCTGTCTAATTTGTGTCGGTGGATGGTATATTTATTGTAAAATGACACCAAAGCTAAATGAGTTACCTGAAGCAGGACTGCTAATGTCAGCGCCTGGAGACGCAACTCCATATGCCATAATACAGCAAGGCACTGGGGGTGAATACTCCCAGTGGAGCACTTTGCTTCATCTGTCTCTGAAAATGCAGCAACCTGACTTACACTTTATGATCCTTAAATAATAATAATTAAAAAAAAAAAAAAAAAAGAAATATGAGCAACAAATTCCAGAACAGCTTTCAAAGGTGAGGGGGGTCTTACAAGAGCATGGTCCAGGCAGAATAAACCTTATTGAAATTGGTTTGGGTGTTGGCATATGTAAAAGTGGAAATTATGAGATTTGTCTTTAAAGTGAATTAGAGTGGAAATAATACAGATGAGGTGAATTTTTCTAAAGGGCTTAACACAGTGGGAATGTAAGTATGACATTCTTTAACTTAGAAGCCTTTTTTGTTTGTTTTCCTATTGTATTTTCTGATTCATATTGTATTGATCTAACTTTCTATTTGCAAATTGCTGGAAATACATTTATAGATTCCTTTTATTTATTTCTTTTTTTTTTTTTTCTTTTACCCTTGATTAATTTCCTGCTAAACACCTTTGCAACAGAAAGTCAGGAGCTTAAAAAGGAGAGATTGGTTCAATAATACATGGCACTTGGTCTTTTCTGCACCATGCATGAAAGTATAAAAGCACAGAGGAGAAGAAAGCAGAATCTGCAGTTAATATGTTAGATTGGGACTCAGAGACCTGAAATCTGTTCCAGTTGTGCCCTACATGACCTTGGGCAAATCCATTTCTCTGTGCTTTTGTGCAACATGGGGACAGTCACACTTTCTCTCCTATTATGCTTTGTTTCTTTCAACTCTGGGCCCAGATTCACAAAGGTAAATCAAGGTAATTTATCTTGATGGACTAGAAAGTAAGAGCTGAATTACCTCTGTGGATCAGGGTCTAAGCTTTTTGGGGCAGGGATTGCCTATTGGTTTGGGAAAATACAGCACTTGGCATGTAGGACCAAATGTCATTTAGAAACTCTAAATCTTCTTGCAAAAAAATCCCACAACATGCTGCTAATAGGATGGAGTTGTTACACCGCATACGCTGTGATTAACTAACTGATGATCTTCAGCAATGCTGCAGCTGCCAATACACTTTGTACTATCCTCAGCCATTAATATCTCAGCAGAAACAGAGCTCAGAGTGTCCAGCCCCAAAATTACAAGCCTCTGTTGCCAGAGCCAAAGGAAGGTGAGTCACTGGTAATTGCAGCTGAATGTCCTGTCCCTCACTTAGGATGCTGAGCACTATATCTAGTCCAGGAATCAGAGACAAAAACTAGGAGCATGACCCTCATCACTCTACTTACACAGGGAAATGCAAACGTGAGGTGAGAGGTAAGAGTTACCTGACTCTGGCAAAGAGGTGGCAGCCACCATTTCTCACATGTAGAAGTCCCCTAGAACAGTTTAGTATGATACTGTCTTTTCCTGTGTCTGGTCTGACTGTTCCAGAGCAGAGCAGGTGTCATTGTGTGCATCTAGAAAGTGGCTGCCCTGACCTCTCTCCCTTATTGCAGTCTTGAAAACCAAACTTTCTTCTTTGCACATCTAACTGCCAAAGAATAGCACTGACATAACTTTAACAAAAATTGCCATGACATTAATGACTGTTTACAACACACACATTCATTTAAGCTAGAACATTAGAGTTTCATGTGGAAAATTTTGTCTCCCTTGAGAGGAAAAAACAAAACACCCCACACTTCCACCCCTCCAAGATATTATGGAACGCAAAAATGTCACAGCAACAAAACAAAACAAAAATTTAAATAATATAACACAACAATCAGCAAACAAAGCATTTGTATGGGAGTGCATGTACCTATGTATGCACACAAATAACAGCTATACACATTTCTGTGAATCTAGGCATTGACAAAGAAAAATTCACATAAATTGTCTTTCATTCAAAAATCTAAAGAAAAAAATCCTGTTGCACTTTACAGTCAGTCTGTCAATAATAAAATAATTTACATATAGGCATGGAGCTGTGGTAAAGATTGGTGTCAGAGAGAATTCAATAATTAGCAGTTAATTGTAAAATGAACTAAGTTAGATAGGGCTGCCATATTATAATTATGGTGGAAGATGAAAAAGGATTTTCTGGATGATGAAGGAAGGATCAGTCAAGGATGACCAAGAGCTCAGTTCAATCTACTAAGATGAATGCTATTAAAAACCACACTCATAAACAATACTCCACTGGGATTTGAGGAAATACCCTGGCCTTATAGGAAAAAAATGGCTAAGTTCTGCTGTAGATTGATGAGATGGGACAGCTGGTATTTGCAAAAGGAAGAAATTTAGTCTTTTGCTTTAGGCCTAATTATCAACATATCTTCAAAAGAATCCATGGTCCACATACATGACTGGAAGGAAATTCTAAATAAATTACCTCAAATTCTTCATTAGATAATATCAGGAAACAGCCTGGAGGAAATAGGTGGGGTGGGTGGCTCCTCTGACAGAAAAATAACCCCTATAAGATGGGAAAGTATATTCAAAGTCTGTGGTCTTACAAAATTTATTAAACATTTATCCAGTGATTATTGAACAACCACTGTTCAAGCAGCAGTTTGTTCAGTTTCCAGGCAGTCCTCACAGTAATAATGACAGAAGACATGGATGCCTCAGGAGATGTTCCCTGGGGAGCTTTTCTCAAACTCCCTTAAAGCAGGATGCTTAGGCAGCAGCAAAGACTGCCAGCACAGGGTGGATGTTCTAACAGTAACAGAACAGTGAGAAAAGGCAGAAGCAAAATCACAGAATCACAGAACAACCTGAGGTAGAAGGGACCCACAAGGATCATCAAGTCCAACTCTTAAGTCTTCACAGGACTTTTCCCAAGAGTCAGAACCTGAGCCTGAGAGCATTGTCCAAACACTTTTTGAACTCTGTCAGGCTTGGTGTTGTGACCACTGCCCTGGCGAGCCTGTTCAGTGCCCAGCCACCCTCTGGAGAAGAAGCTTCTCCTGATATCCACCCCCAATCTCCCCTGACACAACTGCATGCATTCCCTTGGGTCCTGTCAGTGGTCACCAGAGAGAAGAGATCAGTGCTTGCCCCTCCTCTTGCCCTCACAAGGAAGTTGTAACTGTGATGAGGCCTCCTCTCAGTCCCTCTTCTCCTTTCTCTTTTTCAGCCCCACATGAAATGACTCGAGGTTTTCTCTAAGCATTTAGAGCCCCCTTGCCATGATTCCTCAGGATTTCCATTTCTGAAGCAGTGTCTTACTAGGCTTTCTACACAGCGATCTACATTTTGCCTCCGTCCTTCCTTCCCTGTTAAAGAGTGTGCAGGTCTTCCATGACTGTTATGGCTATGGCATATTTGCATGAAAAGGAGATAAAGAATTTCAGGAAGGTGTTTTCAAAGGTTCAAGCGGCAGGCAGCCACAATATTCCTATTAAGGATCTATATGTACTTAGAGCCTTCAAAAGTCTTGCATTTAATTTCCTGGCTTCTGGAGCTAGCATCACCCTGCTTTCTGTATTCTTTCCTTTTTCTCCTAACTTTCCATTCAATAGCTTATACTTACAATGTTATTTTCAGTAGTTTGGTTGGTATGTTGCTTTTTTATTCCTTTTTTTTCACTCCCCTGGGAAGTCAAACTGTAGAGAGTATTACTTAGTGATTCATCTATAGTTCCTTCTTGAACCAATTCCTGCTTGTTGCTTAGGACTTACAGATGTTTTGTAGAGATACTGTAAAAGGCAAAGAGTTCTCAGCCTCCAACAATACAGATTTTAAAGCCATAAACCCTCCAGTTTCTGAGAAAATAATGGAGAACCCACACAAAGAGAGCAAGTGGGAAGGGGAAAGATTAAGATGAGGCAGAAAAATACCACCTTTTTTATTTACTGGGTTTGACTTAGATCTCATAAATTCTCTTTAATGTAATGATATCATTTTTTCTTGTTCCAAAGGAATAGAAAAAGATCTTTCCGATCAAAATTTATCACAGTCAACATAAAAAAAAAAATGGAACAAACCAGCATAAAACATTTAACAGCAACATTTAATAATGTATACAATAAAATATTGCAGTAATATATTGACAAATACAGCAATAAAGTATTAATGTGATTATGCTTCATCAGTGCAATAGCCCTTCCTCCTTGTCTTTCAAACAGTTTGAATAAAGTCTCTCCCCTCTAATCAACAGTTTCACCATAATCCTATAAAAAAACCCCAAAAAAATAACATACTAGAATTTAAAATAAAGATTCCCGAACTAATTTTCTTGTGACAACATATACAGATACAGACTAAGGAAGCTATAATTTATTTTTGGTTTACACCAGGGTAAGTGAAATGAGAACTTATTCCATAACAGCTTAATTAGGAAGATATTGTAGCTGCAGTTTTTTTAAACTTATTTTTTCCACTCCTGGGAAAAAAATGCAAGAGCTACTGTCACCACTTTCCAGATGCTGACTGAAGCATGGGAAGAGGAATTGTCCAAACTATAAATTAAATCTGTTCTTGAAGTGGCAATGTCCAACTAATTGCTACAATGTCTGGAGGCAGCTAGACACCTGAGATGGTCACAGGCTCTTGCGGACATGGATGGGTAAGAGTGAGGCACCTAAAACTGCAGTTGATAACAAACATTTCGGAGACAGAATCTCACTCTGGGCAGCTGGAGGCTTCTCTCAGCTTCAAATCCTCTCGCATAATTAAACAAACCAGGTCAGTTCTTTCTCATATCTGCAAGGAAATGTTCATAAGGTTAAAGCACTCTTATAGTCCATGTCTGCTCATGATTCAAGCCTCCTTTTCCTCTGAACAGCTAAGAAACCATCTGCATATGAGATTCTATTTATTGGTTGGAACATAAAGGGTAAAGCAGATAACTGAGTGAGAAACCCTTCTTTCAAGCATTTTAATTAGTATTTTCATATGAGCTCTCTATCACCAGATCTTATCAACAACTACTTCATATATCCCAGCTGTCTTATGGAATTGAAATGTTCAGGGAGGATAAGGCCACTTAGAAGTATTTTTTTTTTCAATGTGATGGTTTCTTCAGTCACATTTCCTCCTTAAGACTGAGAAGATCCTGGCATGTTATTCTGGATGGATAAAACAAATGGAATCTGGTGCCAAAATTACACCTATACATGTGTTCTGGTACCCTTAGTGTGCTCACAGACATGTCATTGCCAAAGACAGTTTGGGCTTTTCAATACAGAAAGACAGATATTTAATTCACATATAGTAAAATATTGCATCACCTCATATTTTGTGAAAAGGACTCTTCAGAAATCTCAATATATAATTCAGTTTTGTGTTTTCAAAAAGTCAGTGACTACTTAAGCAACAGAAAAGTTACACATAGCAGAAATAACGATCTTCTTCTCAGGTTTGTGAGAGAAGCTCAGATAGCATTGTTAATGGCTTTCAGACGTGTTTGGAATTAATCCCTTGCATCTGTTTGTCATCTTTTTCAGATTTAATGACTTGATGCTTCCCGAGGTAAACAAAGAGGCTCTCTTACTCACACATACTACTTAGAGCAGTGTGCATACCAGTAAAATGAAAAGGTGGCTAGACTGAAAATGTCATTTCCTGTGACTTTGTTATGACCTTTATTCAAGCCAAATTCCAGTTCAACATGAGTCACAGCAGTCTGATGGATGGATTGAGTTGAAGCTATTGAGTCTGCTCCTGCACAGGCCAGGAAAGAGACAGGTGTGCTTGCAGCAAAATCTAGACAACAAAGGTACAGAAATCAGTATCTTACCTACTCACTCATCTTCCATTATACTTGGTGAAGAACAATAGACACTTCCAGGTCACAATTCATCTGATCTCTTTTAAATATCTACTTTGGTATAAGATGAATTGCATCCTAGAAATGCTCACTGACTATGCAGAGCCTCTAAGGTGGTATCAGCACTGCAGACATCTACAATTAATCATTTCTGTATAGGTGTAAAGATGGTGGAAAACCAAAGTTAATATTGGAAATCCCTTTCTATTCCTTATGAAAAGTCACCGTAACCCTGCTGCTCGGTAAGAAATAAAACTTTCCCTGATAACTGCAACAGAGAAATCCTTTTATACATAAGGAGGACCACTTTTATGGGGGGAAAAAAGTATTGCAAGAGTGAAACAGGTACAGGAAACAAAACAGGCTGAATTGATACGGATCAAAATTGATTCTATTCTTCCCTTCTTCCTATACTTGATACTGGCTGTTGAAAAATTAGGTGTGATACCAGACCTCAGGCCAAGTCATCAGTACTGGAAATGCCTTCTATTTTGCTTACACTGGAGATTTGCTCTGCTTGTGTCTTTCACCAGAATCCTGAGAGTGAAGGAGGCAGATTCATAAAACATGACATTTTCTAGCTCAGCCTCCTACAGAAACCAGCTGTCTATGAACACCAGCAGCCATCGAGCTGAGCGTCTTTCTCGCCTCCTGCTGTTGTGTGGACAGCTCCCATGCATGGCACACACACATAGCTGTGTTTTTATGTTACTGCCTCTGCAGGTTCAGCCCGGAGATCTGGTCCAGTCCCCCCACAATGCTGTGGCTGTGAGGCTGGAATTATGTTCCTCATTTCCAAACTATCAAGAAGCCTCACAGGCTACACAAAGGCTTTCCATATTATTTTTCCAGCTTGTGTTCCCACCTTCCTTGGATTGAAAAGCAACTAGGTTACTAGATCAAACTGAGAAAATATCTGTACACAGCAGAAAATGCATGCCATTGATGAAATTTGGAATATTAACTTCAGAGTGTTATACCAGAATATTGTCACAATTTTGAATTTCCCATTATTATTCTCAAAAACCAAGATATCAAAATTGCCATAAAAAAAATTTCTGTCTTCATAATGCTTCTGGGGTTTTCTTGGTCATTTTTGGGTTGGTTGGTAGTGGGGTTATTTTTCCCCTTGCTATTTTTGTGGGGGGGTGATGCAGGCTGGCTCAAAGGGTCGAGCTCTGGTGTGCTCTCAGTCACAGGGAACGCAGCGTCACTTCCAGTAGGTCCTCAGGGAATGCCTTCGGTGGCAAAGCACAGCGCAAGCTGAATGCGCGTGCTGCTTCCTCCCCAGAGGAGGCATGACAGGCAGCCAGTGTCTGGGCTCTCATCAACCCGGAGGTAAAGGAATAGAGAGGGGCCTCTGGTGTGGGTTCCAACAGGTTTATTGCTGGAGGGTCCAGGGACCAGAAAAGTCCCCAAGGGAAGCCGTGCATGGCTTTTTAAGGGCAGGGGTGGAACAAGGCGGGGAAAAGGGAAATAGCCAATGGGGTACTGTTGAGGGGGAGGATACAATTGAACTGGAACCAACTGGGGAAAACAAGGAGGCGGGAGTCACAACAGGGAACCAATGAATAACCGAACAAAGGAGAACCTTCCAGAACAGGGGGAGGTAGCTTAAACCTGGGGACCGCCCAAGGGGAGGCGGCCTAGACTTCAGTGCTGTTCCCTGATCCGCCCTCCGACCCACTGTCTTGGGCGGGGAAATCCACCCAATGGATGGCCCTGGTTTGATTGGCATTCCATGGCCTCAGCCCAAGATTAGGCTGAGCCACCCCAACACAGGGTTTTTGTGTTTGGGTTGTTTTTTTTTTTTGGTTCATGGGGTTTTTTTTTTGGTGTGTTTTTGTTGGTTGGTTGGTTGGTTGGTTTTGATTTTGTTTTGGATTTTTTTTGAGGGGGTGGTTGGCATTTTTCCGTCAGAAAAGTCCCTTAGGACAGGTTTACAAATCGTGGGACCATATTGATCATGTCCTTGCAGAAATAATTTTTAGGTATTCCAAGTATGATAAAAAATATTGGCTGCATTTGTTCCACTCTGTCAGGTAAATATGTATATGTGCAATTCTTTTAAAACATTTAATTATTTACTCAGGGGACCAGAACAGCTGTTCTGCCAGGTAAATATATTTTGTGACAGCTTTTTAAGATGTGTATTATGTTAGATCTATTTCCACTTAAATGCATTTTTTTTGTAACACAAACTCTTTTAAAAGGCAAAATCTATTACCTTCAGAGGCATTCTCTTCTATCACATAAACATAGATTTGGGGGTCATGCTTTGCATAATAAAACAGCACCAGCAAGACTCTTTGAAGAGTCATTTTCCTTGATCATATGGGCCAGACTCTGATGTGTTCATTTCTAAGAGGAACAACATTAACTAATTTTAGTGGAAGTTTCTTTAATTCTTACATAGCAAAGCAGATTCCTGCATAGCAGTGTAACACACAAAAGTTAAGCATGAGTAACATGAATGGACAAAGGGCAGCTGAACCCGTACTCCAGAAAAAAATAAATGAGTGTGCTGAAACACTGTTTTGTGTCTCAACATTCAGTCTATCTTTCAAGTAGAAAAGTCAGAAAGTGACTACTTGATCACAGCACATTTACCAGCTGCTCTAGAGCTGGAAATGCCTTTGGCTCTAGGGCTGTCTTCTTCAGTTTTATGTTCCTAGCATTTCTGGGAAAAATTTGTCTTCTTTTCAGATGTATTAGCTCATCAAACAGGGTGATATGTCTGGCTTTTGAAGGTGATTTTTCCCTTAATTGCTTTGTGAAAAGCCATTTCTAAAATTCAGGTTTCTAAGTTACTTTCTTGCTCATTTTTTTTTAAAAGTAACAGGGGACTATCACCATGGCTATCGGTATGAAATGTATGGTAACATGTTTAGGAGTAATGGTATCTTTGTGCTTGTGGTAGTCAAAAATAAAGATTTGTAGCAAAAGAAATCAACTTTATTACACCAGCCAGTATCCTTCTTCTCCAGATCTCATGTGCTCAAAGGCTTGCTCTTCCTTCTCTTTTCTCAGTTTTCATTATCAAAATATTTGTTCAGCTTTCTTTTCCAATTGACTTTAAATTTTCCAGTACCAGTAACTTTGACCTTTTTCCTTTATTAGATGTTGCACAAAGGGATTCCAAAAAGAGAAGCCCAAAAGAGATTCACCTTGTAAGCAGTGGTCACCTGATTCTGATTTTACACATTCATTAACAGATTAATTTGATGCATTACAAGCTCATCGAGCTATTAACCAATTTACACTTACCTAAAATTTGTAAGAAAATGGTGTGTGATATAAGGATAGGGACACTTGGTTGACCTGCAAGTGACTGCTGAAGAAAATACTTTGATAGGTAACATGGAATGAAGTCCTGAAAGTTTTTTATTTTTAAAACTGGTTGGAAAGAGTCTGAGAAAATGTGATTCCTCCCTTCCCAAGGGTTCTTGCTTTGCCTAAATTAGAAGTACTTTATGGATAACTGATTAAGATGGTATAACTCCAGTGATGTTAATGATGGCATCTGATATTTATGTTTCATTTGAATGTCTGACTGAGAGCAAGTAAGGGGATATCAACAGACAAGCAAATTAAAATTGCTGAACTCTATAGCTAATAATATATAAAAAAAAGAAAAAAAAATCCCCAGCCTAATGCTGTTCCACATTTTCTAACTTCACCCAGAATGGTCTGTCTGAAAGTTGAACAATGCTTGATACATTCCTCCTTCCATTTGAAGTACCTTGCCAATCCATCTGAACAACTTTAATATTAACTCAGCATGATGTCTTTTGGCATTCGTCCTCCACATTTTCTCTTTTTTCTCTTGGGCTGATAGGAGAACTTTAATGACCCAAGTTTGTCTTCTGACAACTTAGAATGCTGAAAATTTTGTTTGGCAGAATCAAGGCACTGGAAAGATACTCTAAGTGTACCAGGATAAATTGGTACACCCCAAATATATTACTTTCAAGTTGGCTTTCCCAAACTATCAGTCTTTTCCCAAAGAACACGTTTTGGACCACCAAGTCGTTGCTCATCTTCAGTGGGTACAGTTTAAAACTTTCTGTTGTTTCACCAACATGAGTGACTCTTTAATGATGTGTGCGTTTCTATTTCTTCCTAATCCCACTGCTTTATGCACTGAAGCATCTTAGTCTATGTATCAGATTGGAGATATATTTAGCTGTATAAGCCTGCATTAGTTTCAATGGAAAATTTAGTAGCAAAACACAAAGGTTATGTGTGTGAAATCCATTGAGGAACCTCTACTTCCTCCACCTTCCTGGCCCATTTAATTTAATTTTGTGTAGTTTTTTTTGTATATACAATATCTGACAACTCTGTGAGATGAGATCTGCAAGTCCTTGCTTCAGTGGTTTCAAATACTACTGTCTCTTGCTGTCTGCCCCTCTAGATGTCTTCGCTGCTCTCAGACCTGGGAAAAGACTGGCAAAAGGCTAGGTGTGATTAAACTTCAGCTGTACCATTGGAAGGCTAGCATCTTCACTCATATTAGAAGAAACACTTTCAGTCTGGAACACCTCAGGGAAGAGTGTATTTTTCTTTTACTGAGTGTGTTGGGCGCTGTTGTTGCTTAGTAGGTGCAAGGTGAACTTCCAAGCAGGGCAGAGCCATAAGCACTGAGAGATTTCCCAGAGAAAATTTCTCAGCATCCTATGATTTTCCTGAAGTTTTGCTTCCCAAGTTATCTTGAGGCAATGATGTCCACAGAAGAGTTGGTGTCAGTTACAAATAGGCATGTACACTTTAGTATGTATATAAAGAGATATTTTCTCCAATATTATTTCCTGAATAGAGATAAAAATCATAACAGTACACTTGAAGAATTATTTTTATGTCTACAGGGTTGAGTGGAAAGTATACTTTGTAAAAAAAAGAAAATTTATGGACTTGCATGAATAAAAAGTTTAAAAATAAGAATACCATGATGTTGCTTAGATCGTTTGACTGTAATTTTTTTTTTAAAGAATGAGTATAGTTCTATTCAATATTCACTTTAAATATTAATGCTGCATTGTTCCTTATTCCTAGTGTTTAAAAAATGGCTGCCATAAATTCTTATGTTCCTGTCCTTTAAAATGTTTATGATTTAAAAATAAGGCAGTCAGCAGTGTTAAGACACAGCCTTTTAATTTAGGTAAGAACTGTTTTTATGGAAACAGGCGCTTTTTTTTTTTTTATCATACCAAAGGAATTCAGGATTAGAGACAAGAATAGGTTAAAAATAATTTGTAAGTCCAGCTACAGAAAGCCTGAATGATTCATATAGTTTCAATTCTTCCTGTGAATTTGTCCTTTGCTTTCAATTGTTCTTATTTACATATAGCCTAGTTTCAGAGCAGAGACCTTTTAAACACATCGATGGGTCAATAAATCTATGCTTTTAATAGGGATGTACTTTTGTCCATTCTTTATTTTGGAGCTTTTCATTATGCATCGTCCTGCATGACTATACACTGCTGCACATGAAATGTTTACGTTGAATTGATTGGTTCTTTCAACACATTTGATTATTAGAAAGTGCAAAAGGGATGTTTTCAAGGTTTATAAAAGCATATGTTGACCTTTCTTTGAGAATATAAAAGGCTGATTCTATTGCCGTTATACCCTCTGCAGAGGTGATGTGGTGTAATGTCTGGGAACATATAAACTCTCACAGAAGAATGGAGAAGTTGCATTTCCAAGGACACATGGCTTAAGGACACTCTTCTATTATGGTGTAGACCCTTCTTCTGCTTTCTGATGCTTTCTTCCAGCTGCCTTTGCTAATCATACACAGAGCTGAGAACATGTTCAAGAGTCTGACATCTAACAACATGAAGCTCTGCTTAAGCACAGAATAACTGTCTGAACTTTGAGACACTGCTCTCAGAAAGGAATCTGAGGCATATTTCCTATGAGCATGGCCCACTTTTCACCCTGCCTTACTGCCTGTGTATCACAAGTGTACCTGTACTTGTGCCCAAGGAAACAGGTTGCCTTATGCCCTGGCGATCGCATTCCTTTCAGTAAGGAATGCTATTGCAGGGTCACCACCTGGGAGTCCAGTGGGCTGATGAGGCTTATGTGGTGTTAACAAGTTGAAAGCCTCTCAGGCCAAGACTCTCAGGTATGTTAAGACATCAGATTTTACTGATATTAAAAAAAAAAAAAAAAAAGAAACCAAAAAAACCTCCAAACATTTAAAGATCTCTGTAAGGAAATTATTTTCCAATAGTACCTTACAGATACTACAAATAAATCTTGTGTTTGTTATGACCATCCCTATATGTAAGGGGAATATTATTTATGACTAAATTGTGAGCAATGGCAGAAAATTCTCCAAACTATAGGAAATAGTTTTTAAATACTCTGGTAGAGGAGCGAAAAGAGAGGGGAAGGGATGAATCTATAGAGTTCCCAGTATTTTGACCCAGACCTGAAAGGATAGCAGCAACAGCAAACAGCACAGAACAGATAACTGGTTATCCTTATGATCCTATTCTTTCTGTCTTTTAGTTGTATCCAAAGGCAGATTCACAGTGACTGTAACTTCCCTTCTGCCTCCTGCTGCTTGACACGGACACTGTGGCTGCACCTGGCTTTGCCTGTGCAGTCTGGATTTAAATCAATGACCTACCCAGGGTCTCAGAGTCTATAATGTTAACGAGTGTGTACACAGCCACTGTGTACCCCTAATGACAGCAAGAGTTTCCATGAAGGGTACTGGAAGGACCTCTTCAACTCTCTTCTGCTGGGTCATATTTGCACCATGCAGCTAAGGGGAGTAGTATCCAGTTGAGATTTCTGATTTTTTCAAGGGAAGACGTGTGGAAAAGATCCCTAGCTATTAAGAAACATAGCAAAGCAAAGCATAACCCTGTGAAAAGTGTTTCTGAAACACCAGTGATTTTCTGAAAGCTTCCATAAGTTAAAATTATAGTCTTCTTTAATACCTGGGACTGAAATAGGAAAATCAGTATAGGAATCATTTCCTGCTGTATTGCAACAAACAAACCAACAAAATCGGAGTCTGTACTTTGAAGATGCACAGGCTCTAAACCTTTCCTAAATAGGGACAAAAGGCAAGACAATAGACAATATCTGTTTCTCCAGTTTGGGGCAAAAATTTCTGGTTTGCCTTCTGCATTGCAGATCTTCTTAGGTTGGCTCCCTCTTTCTCTCTACTTCTTACAGTTTTCAGACTTCTTGTACTACTAAAAGCTGGACAATTATAAGGTTGCCTGTGTTAGGCTGTAGCACAGTAGAACTTCAGCAGGTCAAAGGAGTTCTTCTGTCTTTCGTATTATCATTGTCCCATTTCTCTCACAAGTGTTATAGTGTATATTCTGGGATACTGTTCCTCAGTCAACCTTTTCTCCTAGGTGTATTTTTATATCAGATCATCATCAAGTGGTCTCCATTGTACAAAGCACTATTTTCAAAAGTGGTTATTGTATTTCAGCTTACAGTGATGAACACAATTACCTTTAGGTTCATTTAAAAAAAGATGAAGAAAAGAAGAAGAAAAAAATAAGAAATTCATCTGAACAAAGAAAGTCTTTAGAGAAAGGTCAATTGGGTAAAGGGACAGCTGTTTAAAAAGAAAGACACATTGATCTAAGCTTCAGAAGTAGTAAAAATATACAAGAAAATTTGATAACTCAGGCTCTCATTTAAATGAAGGCAGAGAAAATAATTTACTGAAAAGTTTTACGTCTAATACAATATCAGTACCTAAGACTGTTCTAAAGAAATTATCTGATGCTTTTGAAGGCGTAAAACAAGACAAGGTCTCATGCTTTTCAGTGACTGGTTTTGAATATGGGTGCAAGTCAGATTTAAAGAGGAATTCACAGTAAGTAATAAATTGAGTATTTTTTACCCGGTTAATTAGGCTGAATTTCCACATAGGGCGTAGAAATGCCGTACCTCCATTTCACATTTTGCACTGAGAGTCATGTGAATTATCCACTCAAGGTTGCAGGGAAGTGTATTTATACCAAATCGGTACTCAGAGCACTGGATCATGTGATTTCTCCTCTCCTTAGGGAGGTCAAACAGGATGGATTGAAGTTGAGCTGTAAGATCAGTTTTCATATTCAACCCTATGCAAATAAATAAATTAATTAAGAAAAATCTAGGTCAGCCAAACCAATTCAGTATAACATCAGCCCAATGAGTGAGTAAAAGTGTGTTCCTCTAATCACTGGAAGAAAATTATAGTAATATTTCCTCCACAGCTGAAGTACCAGAGTTCTGAAAATCCTGGAGATCCTGCTCCTCCAGGAATTTTAACTTTGTCTCACAATTGTATAATAGCCCATTTGCCCCAAGAATTTTTGAACAATGGGGATCAATGAAATCTCATTTTTTAAATAAGTGCAATTTCACTGAAAAACTTCTAGCTTTCTCTATCCCGTTATTCTTATATCTGCATTTTCATCCAAGCAGAAAAACACTGCATTCTGTTTTGCAGAAGTCTTAGGCTAGAAGTAAGGGGTGTCTGTTCCCGTTGTTTTTTTTATATCTTTCCTCATTTTTATTGGTAAACTATCAAGCAGGATGTTCCCCCCTCCTGTTTTTAAACAGCTTAAACTGATTGTATTTCAAAAAAATGCAGATGCCTATATCTTTTATAGGAAGAAAGTCATTAAATTTTGTAAATGTTAGAAAAAAAAGAAACTATGAATGATATTCTGGAAAGTGACGGCATCGTAAAATATGCACAATCTGGTCAAGTTCCAATTAAAAAAAATGTGTTAGCATAAACAACCTTTAAAAATAGCCATGTAAAATTTACGAGCACAGAGTGGATTTGGAAGCTGTCGCCACGCCCAACCACATTTTCAGTTCTCATCAACCTGGTTTCTAATTCTGCATACATTTTAGATTTGCTGACATTTTCATATAGAGAGAAACTTTCTGCAGCTGATGTGAAAATCATCAAGCCCTGCACAGCACTGAAGAAGGATTCTTTGGACGTGGAAGAACATTGTGTTGACAATTCCATCTTTATCTGGCAAATATTTCCTTTCACTTTTGTTGCTCTTGCTACCTCTTTAAACTGCTTGGAAATTATACAGGATCATAAATTAATTAAAATTGGAAAAGGCCTCTAGGGTCATAGAGTCCAACCATTAACCCACCACTGCCAGGTCCACCACAAAGCCATGCCCCTAAGTGCCACAGCTAGCTGTTTTTACATACCTTCAAGGATGTTGACTTCACCACTTCCCTGGGCAGCTTGTCCCAATGCTTGACAATTCTTGTGAAGAAATTTTTCCTAATATCCGACCTAAACTCCCCTGGAGCAACTTGAGTTTCACATTCACTGTTAGAGAGTGTTTAATTATTCATGTTTAAATACCTAACAAAGGGAATCTAGGGAAGGCATCTACTAAACCCAAGGCTTCTGATCAACACATCTTCCTTGATCTGCTGCTGTCCTGTGAGCCTTTTTTCAGGTAAAAAAGAGCTAAGCTTTTAGGAGTTGGTGGATTTCTTTTCAGTCCTTTTAGGTGTCGTGAAAGTTCCCAATCACTTTAATACAAATCCTCAAATTAATGTCTATCACTATAATTAAATTGAACTAGCTTTTCATTCTTAAAATCTTTGTTCTACTGTTGCTTAGCTCTGAAGATCCTTCGAGCGTACAGATTTCTAACTTATAAACACTTGGGTTTTTCTGGCACCTCAAGTTGTAATTCTGGGTGTCTGTGTGCAGTCAAGTGTTAACAATATTTCAACTGCCATCCACCAGAATATTCAGGTGTTCCAGAATGTCTTTCCTATCCTAAGATGGGATAGAAAAGCCATCAAAAGCCTAGAGCCATCAAAAACTTTGTCTAACTAAAATTAAGCCTTTACTTAATTTTTTTTAACCTAATGTGGAGAAACTAAAATTGTTCAGTGTGATTTATCCAGAGAAAGGGATTATAAGTAAGAAAACTATGACAACGTATCTCCCAAACATTAGACCACTCATCTGAGAGAGCAAAATCCCTGATCCCTGAACTAAAGAAATATTTGAATTTTACATAAAGCAGTCACTGGGAAAAAAACTGTTAGTGACTGAAATGTGGGCTGGAATCCATGACCCTCCTTCCCAAATGAGTGCACTAACTACTAGGAGTCTCTTGCCTTGTATTTTGACTCTAATGAACTATTAAAACATGTTAAAAAAACTATGATTCTCCACATGAAATGTCAGTTCTCTTCATCCTAATCTTGAGAGATGAGTTTCAGTGCTCTTGCCTATTTCTCTCCCAGTCTGTGTAAGTGCAGCAACAGATGGACTGGTTTTAGCTCTCCCTAGTTACTGAAAGAAGATGTTCAAACACTTTACAACAAGTCTGTCAGTGCCTACTGAGGCACTGACAGAAGACTATCCTTGCTGATAGTGAAAAGGGGAAGAAAATCCCAGGTCTGATTACCAGGTGATGACAATCAGACTTTTATTTTGTCTAAAAATGGCCATTGATTTCTTTCCAGAATATTTCACCTCCTCACTCTGAAGAAAGTTAAGCCAAAAATATGTTGATCTGTTAATACAACACATGATTATGAACTGGTTTGGCTGGCCCATATTTTTGTGTTCTGGCAAATCAGCTATTAATTAGAGAAATACATGACTCTTTTCTTGCCAGATGAACTCAGTACCTGCCTCTACTTTGCTATTCATAGTGGATGACAAAAACAAAGAAATAAACAAAGAACTATTGGCTGCTGAGTATAAACTGTGCTTCAAAAGATGCATCTTTTCTGCTACAGGATTATGCCCTTTCTTCACCCCCAGAATCCTGTTTTTTTTCAGTTTCTATTCACCTCATTACCTAATATACCATCTTATCTTTCTATCCACCTCTTCCCTGAAAGGCTAAAAAAGTCAGAGAACATTGCCAACCAAGAGATTTCTGCTTGTAACTAAACAAATGAAGATTACAGGGAGAGCCTGCTAGGAAACACTACAGCTCTCAGTGGTGCAATGTTTTGCTGCCTCTTCATGTGATGAGAGAAATCACATTTTGAAGAATACCTTCCACGCAAGACATTTTTCTTCCTATCCTCTTCATTCACAGCACCTGCTTCAGGAAATATATATTTTCCACATACTGTTCAAATGAACTAATCTATTTTCACTATGTGTCCTTTTTGGCAAAATATCTACAGTATTTTCTTTCATAAAGACAAATTCTGCTCTTTTGGTATTTTTCCTCTTCCTCTTTTTATTAAAAAAAATATATGATCCCTTATTTCCTCCTTAGAGAGAAGGAAAAAAAAAAAAAACAAAAAGGAAGAAATAAAAGGCAAGAGAAAGAGCTAGGAAAAAGTAAATAAAAAGAAACCATACTGAAGACTGAAGAAATTAAAAACTTAGGGCTAGAACCCCAACTATCAATGAGGCTTAACCTCATTGAAAATCTGTCTGTGAATATTTAGTTGTTTAGTGTTTCTGCAATGACATTTCTGCAGAGAGCAGCATGAACGAAAAATTGCCATTTTTTTATCATCTGGCCTGAAACTGCCAATACTATGTCAGCTAGGAAAGATGAATTATTCCATTCAGCTTCTACAGAAGGTGCTTAAGTAGAGTTAGGTTCATGGGAGACCAAGTTTCCCAAATAAAACTACATTTCTTACCGATGCACAAGGTATTTTGCAAAGAGACTTCTACTATAACATCTCCATCAGCATGTGCACTTATCTATCCATCTTCCTGACCATTCTTTGTTTTTTTTCTGGGGAAAAATATCCTTCCAGGTGATGAATCTGTTTGCAGCATCCAAGGCAGATTTTAGTCCTTCTAAAAATTCATTTATTTTAAATTTAATCCCCCTCCTTTCCCCAAGTTCTATATGACTTTTGGTCTCCTTCCTATTGATCCCTGGTGTAAACGAGAGAAGAATGCCTTACTACTATAACACTTCTCTGATTTTTAGCACTTCCATACACTTTGTGATTTTCATCAGACTATCTAACACAAAATTTTGAAGGCCATTGATAAAGAGGTATATCTGTGAGGGTTTTCTGTGGTGGAGTTTTTTCAGTTTTGGTGGGGTTTTTTTGGATTAATTTTGTTGGGTTTGTGGGTTTGGATTTTGGTTTGGGGGGAGCTTGTTTTTTTGTGAACATTTAGAAATCCCCATAACTTGAGCCAGAGATTGAAAGACCTTTCTATAACTTCCTAAGGTATTTTATTTTATTTTTCATAGTGATCTGTGAATATTTGATATTTATTTTCAAAATTTGATCCCTGATATATTCTCCATCAATACGGAGAAGACACCAAAATTGGAATTCATAGTGATCTGAAAATATGTATGTGAAGGACAAAACAGCATAAGCTTTTCAGCACTCAAGGAGAAACTGCATGCCGTAATCACACTAAGAATATCATCTGACATTAAAATGTCACACGTGTTAGTAACAAACCCAGAGAGGGAACTTCTATTAAGTGCTGGACTCATGATTTTGTCTTTTAAGGTTTGAATTGACATATACTTGGGATTGTCATGCACATTTCTTTACTGTCCTGATTTCTACTGGTATCAAAATTTGATCTTGCTCACTTTTAAGAAGCAAAGACTAGGATTTCATCTATTAAATTAAATTTCTGTTAGCTTTATTTTCATTTAAGTCCTTCATTTTGTTCCAGCTCTCATTTATTTTATTTGTCCTTGGATTAGGAACAGAGAGAAGATATAGATTGAAAATGTTGCTTGATTATCTTTCTAAATAGGTGTGTTCCTATAAGATATTTCAGTTAAAGCACAAGCAATGCAGAGCAGCAATAGCCTAGAAGGTGAAAAAGCCTAAAGGTGTAGCTATCTATAGGGAACAGTCAATTGTTACAAGCATGAATGTGTAATTTTGTACATTTGAGTTAATTTTCTTGTGGAAAAAGCACTGGCAACAGTTAATGTCTGAGCTGGATCCTGTTTAATACACTGCAGACACCTTTTCAGACAGCATCTGTCTTCCCCTGCAGGATGCCAGTAAAGCAGGTAGACAGTCTCACTTCTGAAGTAAAAGCAGCCCTTGGTATTTTTGGCTATTGCTTTCAGTAAGACAGATCTTCTGACACTGGAATTTACCCAGAGAAAAAAGATATTGGAAAAGCTATGGCTTTGTCCAGCACTGAATTTAATACTGTTGCTTATGACTATTAGTCATTACCAATGTCTGAGTGCTTTCAAAGAAGAATTCCAGGAATAGATATGACAAGGCAATTCCAGGATGCTAATGTTTCTCTTTTTTGGTGACCAAAACAGTACTATGCTTCTCAAAGTCTTTGAAGGTTTGCAGTTGGTCTGGCTTGTGGCTCAAAATGGGTATCCATATTTACATCAATTTTTTTACCAAGTTTGGTTTAGGGTTGGGGTTTTTTCTGTCATAAGGACACAGTTTCCTATGTTAATGATTTGTTCCAAGTCTGTGAAGGCTACAGTCAGGATCAATGGATCTTGAGAGCCAGAGGCACAGCACTCTGCATCTGATACCTTACAAAATTCCAGTTCCTTGACATAACAGTCAATGAACACTGAGGGTTAAGGGATCATCCTCAACATACTCTGTAAAATTCACCAGCGGAAAACTTCCCTCTTTTTCACCACAGGTCTCAGTGAAAGCAAAATAAAATCCATGTGAGACTTTCTCTTGCCTTCTGAGTTCTTGGGGTGCTTGAGGATATGCTGTGGTGGTGTATTTACCCATTGCTTTTCCTATCCCACATTGTTCCCACTGCTTTCCCCTGCCCCTAGCCCTGGCCATGCCCTCGGGTTCTCCCTATTGGTTCCTGTACCCCAACTCCACCCATGCACCACCCCTGCAATCTGACAAAACCCCCCTACGCCTGGATCATGAGGTCTCTCTGTCTCTGGGGGTTGCCGGGACAAGATGTAACCATTAAAGGTCCTCTGAAACCCTCATGGAGGGTCCCTTCTCTTCCTCCTTCACTGTCACTGTGTTGTAGAGCTGATAGCTGCTGGAGCAAAACTGTGGAGTCGTCTGAAATGGACTATCGGAGGGAGAAATGGTTGCACTGCCCTAAGCAGCCCTGCTGAGCTCTCAGGGAAAGCTGCAGCTTGCTAAACCAAACCTACCACTGCAACAATATGCCTTCAAATATTATTGATGATGCAAATGGGCCTAGTATCACTTCCTCACATGAGTCATTAAATAGTCTGGGTGAGAACAAGGACAGCTAATATAATGAGAAATGTTTATTTTCTTTCACATAAGAACAGTGGGAATGTCTGTCATGGATTACATGAGTCTCTAAAGACAAGAAATATCAGAAGGTCTCACTAAAGCATAGACAGTGGTAGTAATCTTTAAGGCACAGCTAAAACATGCTTCCTCCACCTCCATATACTAAATCCTTTCCTCCTTCCAGTCTGCTTCCAACTCCCACTTTCTTTGTTCCAAAATCAGATGTTAGAAACGAGGAAAGACCTCTGAACCGGTCAGAGAGGATCACAACTCTGCTGAGCAATGACCAGTACGTGGGTTATTACACCCATGTCCCAGCCAAAGGCAGAATGAAACATCAGATTTCATGCTGATACAGGGCAGAACAAAAGCTTGGCAATGCAGATGCAGCTCACAGGAAGACCAAGGATGGGACTGTCTTGGATCCAGCTCAACAAAGCAGATGAAGAATTGTGCCTGGTTACTGTATTTGCTTGTGAAAAAGTGCAAATGTCTTCAGGAAAAATTGGGTATCCTTGCTAATTTTAAAAGGAAGAAAACCTGCCAGTAATGTTTTCAAATTGATGTTTTAGAAGGAGTTAAGTAGAAAATGTCCAGAAACTGATTTTAATTTTTTTAAAAATCTTTTAATATTATTACCTGTTAAGGTTTGCTCAATAATGGTGTAAATACTTCTGCTGCATTAAAAAAAAAAAAAAAAAAAAAAAAAAAAAATCAATATGTTTAATATTTAAACTGTTGCTGAAGGTGAATTTTCTTTCCTGGGAATTCCAGTGATGAAAACAGAAATAGGATCACAAAAGCAATGAGATCTGAAAAATCTGTGATTCTCTGTGTCCTCTCTGTGAAAATAAATTCTGTGAACTCTCTCACGAAAGATATTCAGTATATTTGGCACAGGATTATAAGCAATGTATATCCCTCCATTATGCAATGTGAGTCATACCAGACTTGGAAGTGACATGATTCAGGTCCTTCTGAATGAGCCAACATCTCCTGCAAAATTTTTGACTGTGATGTGCTGTTGTTCATTTTTTTGGAAAGAAATGGAAAGTTCATTTTAAGCAGGTTTGGGAGTAAAAGGGAAAAACACAGGTGCAGGGGTATTAATCTGCTGTGAATAACTTATGTATGTCAGGGTCCATATTTTAAGTAAATGTTCACTGCATCATTAAACTTGGGCATTTACAGCATGCATCAAAAATAGAAACTTAGTTCAGTCAGAGAAGGCAAAGGTTTGCAAGGCACGGTGTAAAATGGCACAATTCCATTGATTTCCATGGAGATGCAGAAATTTACATCAGCCTGGAGTGTGGCCCACAATCTCCTCAACAAAAAAATAAAGTCAAACTGTGAATATGGAAAAGCAGGAATCTGCCTAACTTCTTCTGACTTTGAGAAGGTTACAGACAAGGTTGACAGTGTCAATGCATACAGCATGATTTATCTGGAGTTTCAGAAAGCCTTCAATAAAGTTCCACATGACAGGCATCTGTTTAAGTTAAAAGTTACAGAGATCCAGGATAAGACATGGAAGTGAATAAAGAAATAGTTAAAAAACAGAACACAAAGGCTACCTGCATGATCAGCTAGGCTGATGCCTGGGCAAGGCTGGTAACAGTAATGTTTTTGACATAATTGTGTTAGTTCTTTTAGTTGCAGGAGATGTTTGAAAATGTTTATTGCAAAAGGGTACTGAAAAAAAGAAAACAAAGAAAGAAAACCAATAGAAAATAAAAGGAAGAAAGGAGAAAACTACCCCCAGTCTTGCTATTGTTTCACAGATTTTTGCAGCACGTGATCAAGAAGGACAGTAGAAAATAAACACTTGCAATGAAGCAGGAAACCAGATCTCCAGCAGCTGAGTGGAATGCAGCTGCTTAAATACAGCCAAGCTACAATCAGCTCCAAGTTGAGAGCTTGTTATAGTGGGGGGAGGGGGATACAATCAGGCTGGACCAGTAGGGAGAGCAGACTCCCCTTTGATCTTCTTTCAGCTTTCATGCATGTATAAAAAATGTAAATAAAATAGACCACCATTTTCTGTAAATTAAAGGAGTCTTTTTCCCCCCTCAAATTATCCAGCCATATTTTTTCCATGTGCTTTCAAACAAATTAAAACAGCTTGAAAAAAAGGGACTTAAATATATTGAATACATAAAAGTGGGAGTTCTGCATAATCAGTCTCCAAGAGTTCTTAAATCTCTGTATATAAACTGTTTAAAAGTAAATTGAAATTATTCCTTAATGAAATACAAATCTGAAGTCACTTGAATAACTAATCATTTTATGACCCATGCAGTGAATTTTTAATGCCTGCCTCTACCTGATTATTTTAGATATGTCTGTGTTGTAAAGTAAAAGCTACATAAATCATTAATGTGTTGATACAGATCAGTGAGCTGACTACACTGTATCTGATTCTTCGGGACATACAGTGTGTGATTTGCCTTACTCCTATTTTGTGGAGTCCACATTTATTCCACATTTGTTCTTGGATAAAACCTAATTTGAAGACTTTGAGTGTTTTTTTATAGGATTTACAGGATTGAGATTACCTACACCCTATAGACACAGAATGTGCAAAAATCTGCCACAGGTAAAGAAGATACTGCTTGTAAAACAATTAATGTATACTTGCAGAAAAGCCTTTTATCCATGCCACTTAAATTGCTTTGGAATAATTAATTAAGTCTTAGAGTACACAAAACACTTTTGAGGTGGGTAACTACTAGGATTTCTACCTACAGTCTGGTAAACAAGGACAGAGCCATTGTCAGCTTGAAATAAGAATAGATTTGGGAATAAAAGTCAAGTGTCCTTACTTTCAGTTATCTGCTTTAATGGTTAGAAAATAAAACAAAAGAAACAAAACAAATCCCATATGAATAAAAAGCACATTTTAAAAGTACAAGATGAGTCCCTGAAGTTGAGGACAAAAAAAATGAGATCTGTAAAATATTTAAAACTCATAGACTATTGAAATTGGCACAAATTTGTATGTGGGAATTTGCTGAAAAGAGAAACGCAAGCCCAGTGGAATAGCATTTACCTTTTTCCTGGGTTAGTAGCAGGGATTTGCCCTTTCTTTTTAGGTCCCAGGATTCCCTTGCATTAATGAGCACTCCTTTTCCAGTGGAAGTGCTGTTCCTGCTGTTTTGCTTTAGCAGCTGCCATGATCGTTTGCCTCGAATCATAAAAGAGTGCCTTCTAAATCATTTTTTTTTTGTTTTGTTTTCTTTGATCGTTCCTTTCAGCTTCCATAAATGAGTTTTGTTTCTTGACAAAAGTACTTCATTTGCTGAGTACAGTTAAACAGACACAGTTTAACAGAATATCTGATGTTGCTATTCAGGTGCATTTTTTGCTTTTTAACAGCATGTGCCTCTGGGCTAATATAGGGAGCCCAATATAATGAATGTTTCTGATGGAATAGGGTGCTATCGAACAATCCCATTGATGTTTGGAAGAGAGTTTACGTGTGATCTTACTGCCAGATAAAGTTTTTGCAAGACCAAATCCTTTGTCATTGAAATACATTCCGGTTTTACTATGACATAAATGTAAATAAGTCATTTTGCAGCATGTGAAGATATTCCTCATGAACGTTAAAAGATGCAGTCTTGAACAGGGCACTCACGTGACCCTTTGGCTTTTTCAGTAGTGATAATTTAAAAATGGAGAGAGTATTTGTAGGAGAGAAAATACTGCAGATATTTGAGAGTGGATGAAAGGATAAAAACTGCAATCAGGTCAAAATACATATTTACTTCCCTTCCGCCTGTGTAAATCCTTAATGACTTCACTAGAGTCAACAGTGTTACCTTGGATTTTAAGAGAGTTATTGAAAGTGGAATCTGTTCCATTATATTATCAATATGGAAACCTGCAATTACTTCTCTAAAAGATAACAAAGAGCCTGTCAATCCTCTTTCTTTATCCTTGTTTGATCTGGATTGCTGATGTGCTGGTTTTTTTTTTTTCAGCATCTGATGTACGTTAATTTACCAAGTATGTTTGTGACTTCTCTTGATAAGAACTCATTTATTTTTGGTTTGGTTCCTTGTAAACTGACTGAGGGGGAGAAAAGCCTCTTTAACCCATTTCGCACACGCATTGTAGTCGGTTAATGGGGTATTGAAATAAAAAGCAAGCCATAAAGACTTGCAGACAGAAGAAAAAAGTCTTGAATGTGTTTGAAGTGTAGTGTTGATGGGTGAAACATGCACGTTCCAGGTAATTATGCTGAAGTCCATAAAGTTCCTACTGATTTAAATACGAGAAGGAATGCATTACTTTGAAAACCAGAAGGGATAGTTAAAAGGTCTGCTTCCACCTCCTGGAAAAAATGAACTATAGAATTTTACCCAGTTATCATTGCAACAGGGAAAGCGTGCTCAGCTTGGATTTATAAGTGAGTGCAGTCAAGCTGAGCTATATGTGGTGCAACCAAGGCCTTTCTCAGCAAGAGCTCTTAACAAGAACAGTATTAATTGTTCTGGCAGTCAATGGCTAGTGGAGCTCATTTATTCAGTAAATACCATTAAAAAAATAATCTGTGCTTCAGAATTCAAATACAAACAGATGAAAGTTATTTTGAGTCTTATTATAAACTGACCTTAAACTAATAATCTGAAAACATATATATGCCACCAAAATAGCCCTCAAAGCTGCATTTTATTTTTCCTGGAATTCATTATTCATTTGCTGGTTTTGTTTTTTACTATTAATGTGTCATTAGTGCTTCTTCTGGGCCAGAACATCTCAAACTCTTCTCAGTTCATCTCAAGATGTAGGAGTTTTTCTCTTTTTGGAGGTGGGGACAGGTTGGGGAGTATCTACAATATGTCTCATGTAGATTTGCTGATTTGTGTCCAGTCTCTCTTTCTGGAAAGAGCAATGGACAGACTTTGTCTATCTGCTGCTTATTGCTGCTTATTTTTTAAGATTTAAACCCTCCTAGTCACCTCCATGAAGATAATCTCTCCATTAATTACAGAAGGAATCTGTGGTGAGTGGGGACCAGATTAAATCCTTCAAAGTTAGGTAGGATAGATCCAATTCCTAATCTCCCATTAATTAGTTAATATAAATAATTAAAATAATAGTGCTTCTCTGGATCCCCAGCAGGTGCAATAGTGGTGGGAATTAAGGAACAGAACTGAAGCAAGTCAGACTTTAACTGATTTTAACTGATTTTATATTTCTGTTACCTGCACCTCTAGGGAAACCATCTACAAATCTAAAATGAATTTCTTGTCCCCCAACATGAATAAAATCAGCAGGAGCAGAGGTTCCTCAGAGGCTAATAATTCACAAAAACCCATCACTCTCTGTTCATAAATTATATTTTTGGAGAAACATATTTATACTCCTTATGTGCCTTATCCTAGTTATAATGTACATATATATTTTTTTTTAAAGATATTGAAAGACAAGACATTTTTAAAATGTTCTCATTAATAACAGCTCCTAAATTATTTCTTCCAGAACTATTTTGGAACATCTCCAATGAAACTGCACTCCAATTTGTCTTAAAACAGTACCAGTAATTTTTTAGGGGTTTTTAAATTTCTTTTTTCTAAAGAATCTAGGTGTCCCCAAAGGGTTTCTATTCCCCTTCCACATGCATGTAGAGTCCGCCTAAGCACCAAGCACTTCTTCATTCAGAGTGTTTTGAAATGTTTTCTTCCTCAGTGAAGCACTGGCAAACCTATTAAAAGCATCATCACACAATGTTCTTTCACACAAGAGAGTAGCACAGAGGATGCTACAAAAACAGAGTTGTGAGTTTAAATGAAAGCTTATACAAGGCAAGTCTGACAGCAATGCATATTTCATGGCAGTAACTAAAACCTTGAAATGTTTGGTGTTGATGCTGCAACTGGGATAAAATTTTGGTAGTGTTTAACTCACTCCATGTTAACTAGATTATTTCTGTGAACAAGTCCAGTACGAATTCTGCTTGAATTCAAGGGACTTTCAAGTACATCTTTATGGCAATTTCAGACATGTATTTTTCCTAGTAATATAGGCCCTGCTTGGTGTTTTAAGGCGTTGATCCTTAAATGACAGAAGTCAGTGTAGCTTCATTGAAATAATTTTTCTTCAGGTATGGAGCTGACATCCAGTCGATAGTACTCTTGAAAACTCCTGGTGAATATTGGTTAAGTCTTTTATCAAACTTTTTGGGACAAGTAGCTGTTAGGGGAAATTTCTAAAAGGTAAATTTGAAACCCTAATTCCCCTTGACTTTTACTGAATGTCAGTGAGACTTTGAGTCATAAATTCAGAAATAATTAGATGCTGAAATAAAAGAACAGGCAGTTAGTGATATTTTGGGGAAAAAAAGTTAAGAAAGGAAGAAAGAAAGAAAGAAAAGAAGAAAAGAAAGAAAAGAAAGATAGAAAAGAAAGAAAGAAAGAAAAAGAAAGAAAGAAAGAAAGAAAGAGAAAAAAAAGAAAGAAAGACAGAAGAAAGAAAGAAAGAAAGAAAGAGAAAGAAAGAAAGAGGAAGAAAGAAAGAAAGAAAGAAAGACAGACAGACATAACCAAAGCCTATGCAGGCTTGTCCAAAATGGATTGTCCAAATCCAAAATTAAGCTACTCTTGTAGCTTTGTTACATAAGTAGTGCCAAACTGTTATGAAAAAATTATCTAAAAAGTCTAAAATTAATTTTTGAGGCTGCTTTAACATTCCTGAACAGTTTAAGACTCATGTTATGCCTGCACTCAGCTGGAATGCTTAAAAAAAAGAGAATTTATCTCAGCTGAGCACCCTGTTTGTGATGCTTTCTCAGACTACAATTAATGTGCAAGGCATTGATGCCTGTCTCAGGTGATTCAGTCGTGGCATCTGGTTGTTCAAAAAAATCTCTCTGCCTTTCAGGTGTAATATATTTAGGCACTAAGATACTCAGGTGTCCTGACCTGTTCAAGACATTCCAGGGCACAGAATAATTAATCGTTAGTTGAAGCAGAGATTTACCAATTTATGGACAAGTTGGCTGATATACATGAGAGTCCTCTCCAAAAACAAATGTCACTACAGTCATCCACTAATTCCTACAGCTGTTTTGACAAGCAGGAATTTCATTTTAACAAAGTATTCATTTTAACAAACACAAGTACCAGATTCTGCACCTGGGATGGGGCAACCCTGGATGTATGGACAGACTGGGGCATGAGATGTTGGAAAGCAGTGTCATGGAAAGGGACCTGGGGGTCCTGGTCAGTGGCAAGTTGAGCATGAGTCAGCAGTGCCCTGGCATCCAGGAGGGCCAACTCTGTCCTGGGGGGCATCAGGCCCAGCATTGCCAGCTGGGCAAGGGCGAGGATTGTCCCGCTCTGCTCTGCACTGAGGCAGCCTCTCCTTGAGTGCTGGGGGCAGTTTTGAGTGCCACAATACAGGAAGGAGATAAAGCTGCTAGAGAGTGTCCAAAGGAGGGCAACAAGGATGGTGAAGGGCCTTGAGGGGAAGCCGTGTGAGGAGTAGCTGAGGTCATTTGGTCTGTTCAGCCTGGAGACCAGGAAACTGAGAGGAGACCTCATCACAGTTACAACTTCATTGTGAGGGGCAGAGGAGGGGCAGGCACTGATCTCTGCTCTGTGATCAGTGACAGGACCTGAGGGGCCTGAAGTTGTGTCAGGGGAGGTTTAGATTGGATATCAGCAAAAGATTCTTCACCCAGAGGGTGGTTGGGCACTGGAACAGGCTCCCCAGGGAAGTGGTCACAGCACCAAGCCTGACAGAGTTCAAGAAGCATTTGGACAGTACCCTCAGGCACAGGGTGGGATTGTTGAGGCTGAGATTGGAGGGCCAGGGTTGGACTTTGATGGGTTCCCTTCAGCTCAGGATGTTCTATGATTCTATAATTTAGTCCCAATTAGCATCTGAAAAGAGGTCAGTGGTGAAGGGGAGAGGCTCAGACTGGGTGGTGGGCCTAGGGTCCTTGGTTGCTGCATCGCATTTTGTGAAAGAAGTCCATCTATGCTTTGTTTCCAACTCCCAGGACAGAGCTCCTGATACAACTGATACAGATAGAGGAAGCTGAGAAGTTGTTGCCTTCATCAGAATACAAAGAGAATGGCTGTTCTGAGTTAAAGAAACAAATCACACCACTCTGATCCAGCAAGTTATTTATACTTCTATTGATTATTTGCAAGAATTAATGTATTTTCAATTATCTTTTCATAAATATATTTCTGTATAACATAACTTTTCGAAATCATTTCAAATCACTTTGGAAAGATGTGTGTGACATGGTCACTGGAATCTACTCTAGCCTCTAGAATTTTCACAGTTTTTTGATATGCTGAATATTTCCTTTTCAAGATAGTACTTAATATATAGCTTACGGTGTAATTCACATTTGTGGCTGTAAGCAGACCTAATTATTCCTTGTATGACTCAGAAGCTTTCATTTACAGAATTTCTAGAATAAATTCAGATTCATTCAAGGTGAGAGAATATTATGCTTAAATTATTAGATACGAATGACCTCTTAACAATTGTAAGCAATCAGGAGGATCAATTTCAGTCAAACCTATAAAAATCACAAAGTCTTTATAATTTAGGTGGTCTTCCTGAAGAAATTTAAGTTATAATTAATTAAAATTAGTAACAAAGAAACTGTGAACAAAGTATGAGTTTTAAAGGAGACACAAGTAATAAGAATAATACCAATAAACTGATGATACAAAGACTGACATTTAAGCAGTACTCTTTACCACTGAATGTCTGACACTGAGATAATTAAATGTAACATCAGTTATATAACCTGAGTGAAAGCCAAGGTGTACAGTGGCAAGATATCTTTTCCACAGTATTGCAGTTAGATAAACAGAAAGTGTAATCAAAAGTGGTTTGCATTTCTAGTTTTATTTATTTCTTTATTCTATTATTTTTTTTTCTTTTTAATGTAAGATGTTTTTGTATCCACACTTTTTTTTTTCAAGTCCTTCAAGTAAAGCAAAAGCTTTAAAGATTTCAATAAGCTCTAGACCAAGCTTTGGTGGGTGTGAATGTCAAATTTTTCTACATAGTCTCAGAAAGTGAATGTGGTGTGTCACAAAGTAGAAGTGAGAACATTTTTGCTACTTCATTATTTTGATGGGAAAACTTGAGGAACTTATTTTCACAGTAAGGGTAGCCAGCAGAAACAGGTTAACAAGAAATTGCCCTCACTGACCACTGACAGTAACACAATCCAGTTAATGACACACTAAACATTTAAAGAGAAAGGAAAAAACAAACAAAAAAACCCTCCAAAACCAAACAAGACAAACCAAACCAACAGCAATAAAAAAGAAAATGACATCCAGAACTGTGACTAGTTTTATGTTCTTAAAAACTAGGTTATGAAATGCTTAATCACACTTAGAGTCACTTCCTAGGCAAGATAGCTACCCCAGAAACAGAAAAATTGAATAAGTGTGAATAAGTGATTTTCAGTGCAAATGAGGAATTCACAGTTTGGCCCAGAGGCTATTTATTAGAATTATTACCTCTGAGTGTTAGATATGATTCCTCACAATAATTATAAGTTATATATACAATGGCCCAATTGAGTAAAACAACAAAGCTGCACCTTTAAGCCTCTGCTTAAAATTCAGCAACAGAAGTAAGTGTTAAAATCATGAAAGATATTTGAGACTAACACTCAAATTCTCAGAATTCACCTCGTTTCAGTGAATACATGACAAATTTTACATTAATGGCATTTTTCCACCTACATACAGAAATTTTTGTCAGCTCTGAGTAGAGGTTTTGTTTCATATTTCATGGTGTGTTGGGTCTAAAACGTGCTTTGGGGAGGAAGAGTAGAAGCTAATTTGATTTGCGTCCTCAAGGGAAACAAATGGATTGTGTTTCTTACTTCCTATCAGAGAGTAGCTGGAATATGTCCTGCTTTTCCAGTGCGGTGACTTCAGGCTGTACTTAGTGACCATGCCAGGAATGACACAGTGGGGATGATTAACTGCTGTGAGTTGGGAGTCATGGATGCTGTCCTGGTCCTTAGCTCCCAGACAGTCTCATCCATGTGGAAAAAAACTCCTAACTGGTTGGTCAGAAATCAGAAGTGTTTTCCACTCCCCATTTTTTGTGTATAAGGTAATGCTTAAAACATATCCCTGTGTTTGGAAGGAGGTTTATACATTTAACATAATTGCTTCCAAGAATCTTCAGACGGTTTTGACATGATTTTCTGACAGTAGAGGGCCAAATGTCAGCTGAGTAACATTTCTTTTGCTGCGGAAAAACAAACAAACAAAAAAAAATCACTAGGTATTGGTGCTTCACTTGTAAGATTTCTTAATATCTATTTCTTGTCCTTTTTTCAAAGTGTTTGTAGTCATGACTTTAATTTGGGATGTTTCTTAATTTAAACATAGTGGGGTTTGTGTTTTTTTTTTTTTTTTCAAAATATATTTCTACAAAGTAAAGAACAATTATGCTATAGCAGAGACATTTTGTGAAAAATATTTCAGGGAAAGGTGGTTTTTTGTCACAAATGAAAATGTTTGGCAATTTTAAAAGCAGACTTTTAATGGTTTTTTATATATTTAATTATTTTCAAATTCTGCTTAAGTAAGATTATATACTAAAAAAAAAAACAAACAAAAAACCCCGAAATATGATATAGATTTGATCCTTATTTGAAAACCTGGAAAATATACATCTGTCATTGCCCCATCCTGTTTCCCCATTTCCCCATCCACATTCCCTATTCCTGGTCTAATACTTGGTGTGCTTGTGTGTAGTTATGGTCTTTTATGGAGTTAAGCTGCACAGATTTTTATAGCCTTCTGTTTTATCACATGAGAAGAATATGTGTGTGAGTTGGAGATGGGAAGGGGTGGGAAATAATGAGAACATTTATTTCTACTCAGTAAAGTATTCAATCTTTTCAAAAAGCAGCAAGTAGACTTCGTCTTGCAAAAATCAAGTTACAGTTCTGTCCACTTTTCTGCTTTTTCCCCCCATCTCACAATTTTTAGACCTCCATTCAATATGTTGTTCTTGAATGTACTGTACAAAGTCACTTTCCAAATCTCTAGAAGACTCTTGTAGGCATTAATCTTAATCTTAATTAATCTTAATCTAATGAAAGGTAGAAGGCCTTCAGAAGTTAAGTCTTTACTGGATTAGGTTCATCAGAAGCACTAAGGCGAAACAACAAACAAACAAATTACTCTAGGGGCTTGCAAACGGGACAAGCAAGTTGGAACAGAAGTTCAGAGGAGCAGCATCTCATTGAGGTGACTTTTTATTTTATACATGAAAATAATTTTTATCTCTTCATTAAAAATAAAAGATTTACAGGATGCTGGTACACCAGAGATGTATATAAAAAATAAAAAAAATAGGTAATTTTTGGGCTAATGCTAGTAACAAATTAGAAATCCCTTCACTTTGAAGTGCTTTAATGCCCAAATTGTTTTAAATTCTCAGTGGTTGTTTTTATTCATTGAAAAACTGTCGATTTCTGTTACATGTGTTTATAGAATTAACTCACAGGAATCTCAGTCAATTGAAGAAATTATCAAAATTTGGGACTATAACAAGTCTTTTGGTAGTTGAAAAGATGAAAATTGAAAAAAAAAAATAAAGGGAGATTTAGACTCACCTCAGATGACTTTTAGCCACATTACTGAGTTGTCTTAAGTTAAATATATATGTGGTTTTTTTCCCCTAGACTCACTGCATAATCAATGGAAAGAGAATGGGAAGTCTTAATATTGATTTCTCTTACCTGTCACCTAAAATGTCATCTTGAAATAGTTTTGCTCTCCGTGTTCACCACCAAGGAGACCTACAGAAATCATGCTCTGAACTTAAACTTCTGTTAGATGCCTAAAGTTAGATGGAGTGAATCTGGCTTAATTTCTGCAATTCACCCTCTTTCTAATAATGACGTTACCCAGCTGGTCAAGAAGGTGTTGGATGGGAAGATATTTCAAGAAGTTTTCCCTGTTTGCAGGTAAATAACCAGATACCAGGATTTTTTTTTTTTTTAATTGCTTTGTGTTTTTTTTTTTTTTTTGTTTTTGGTTTTTTTTTTTTTTTTTTTTTTTTGGTTTTGGTTTTGGTGTGGTTTTTTTTGAGAGGGTAATAATCTGCTAGAATAAAATGAACAAAAAGAAAATAATTCAGATTTCAACTCTTTATTTAGATGCCACAGTTTTAAAGACAGTTTTAATATCTTTATCCCCTCTATCATTACGTGAGATGTCTTATGTTATACAATGATGTTACACAAGTTTTGCTACAGTTCCTTTTTTAAAGATAGCTATGGTGAAGTATCAGCCATTTGATTATACAGAACTTTCCCTGGCTTCTCTTCCAACTTTTCTCTAATATTAGATAAAACACAGGACATGTTCAGATAGTGGCACAGCATATTATAGCAGGTTTTTACAGTGAAAAAATGTTATTTCTTATTATCAAGCCAATCTTTAGATTACTAGGGTTTCATGAATAAACTTTTTTAAAGGAAAAAAAAAGAAAAGGAGGGGAAAAAAAAAAAGCATTGGTGGGGATAGAAATTGCATGGTCCACTTTAAAATCTAATTCAAAAATGTTCCCTGTGATTCATCCTTTCCAGCTCCAAGGCAAACAGTGATATTGGTAGCACATTCATAATTCAACATGGTTAAATGCCAAGGGCCGAACAGAGAGCACCCTCCCGGCCAATATGAGCAGGATGACATTCATGGTTGATTCAGCTCCTTGCAGCAAGCTGTGTAATTGGAAAAGCCAAGGGAAATGACCCCAGTCTCTGTGTCCTGCTGATGTCAAAATTCATTCGTATCATTCTGACAAGTGGCCAGTTTGGAGGCTTCCACAGAATAGGAGTCTGAGAAGAAAGGCAGGAGGCGTCAGAAATAGCCACAGCACAGGTAGGATGTACATCATGGAGCAGCTGAATCTGCGCCTGGGTGTTGAAAGAGATTGAGGAAAGCAGGCTCAGAAGAGGACATCTATTTAGCGTAATTTGGTGTCTTAATTACACTGCATGATATGCACCAATGTGCTTAATGACACTTGTACTTAATAAATGTGTAGACACTGCTATAAAGTTGATCAGTGCAATCAATAGAAATTGATAGAATATTTGAAGATGCTGACACTGTGTTCAAACCAAAAAAAATATTATCTCCAAATGATCTGGTCTGGGAGGAGGGAGAAATTATAATCTAGGACTGTGGTGGCCGGTTAGCCTGTGGTACAAGAGACAGAAAGAGTCTTAGTGAGACAGAAAGAGTCTTGGTAAGACAGTCTCTGGTGCCAAAGACTTAGCGGTTATGGTGAGGGAACCAGGATGCTGTGTTCTGTTATGGTAATGTACCCCAGTTCAGCTTCCCCGGTTGGCTCCTGGTGTTAGCCACACCCCTGTACTTAAGCCTGAGCTGTCACGTGCTCAGGGTCATTTGCTTCTAGAACCCTTCACAAGTTGTAGCAATGAACTGCTTTCTGTGGAACTCTAAGCAAGGACCCCTCTCAGCTCCTTGCCGTCGGCTTAATATTAGTAGAGCCATCCCTGCATCGGTGTTCATGCATGTGAGCCACAGAGCTGGCAGGGAACTCAGTAGTATAGGACATGAGTGAATGGGAAGTTCTGAAGCTCTCTATCATTTGGGTCATTCAGATCCCTTCAAGGGGGAGAAAAGTTGTCCTAAATTAATACTATCCATGATGTATATTTTTCCTGTTAGATCTGTAACATAAAATATGATCTAGCTAAACAGTGCCCAGTCAGGATGTTAAAAATAAGTATTACCTACTTAGTAACCATCACTGATAATACAATGTTATTAATAATAATTAATATAATAATATTTTTAATAATATATTATTAATAATACATTTACACAATCTTGCTTAGCTGGATTTTTCCATCTGTTAAAGGAAAAAAATGAACAGCATTGAACAAATGAAGAAATTGGTTTCTATTCATTTCCTCTGAGCTATGGACTGCCACTTCCACAATGAACTGTGGAATAAGGGTCAGCTGCACTTATACACCACATAAACTGTTCGTATATCTTTTGGGGAGGAGAGGGTGCTTAGAATTTAGTACATTTCTACCACTCAGTATCAGTTCTTTCAGAAAATTTTTGACAAAATATTTCCCTATGTTAACCTGAAGGACAGAGTTTCTTTTTGATAAGCTTGGCTTGTTCAGGGTACAAAAATCACTTTTTGAGGTGATATTTTGGTTACTTTGTTATAACTTTTACTGTATCCAGAGCATGCAAACACTTATATTTGAATATAAGGTCATATATGGCCTTATGCTTTGTTAACTTGTATTAGTTGTAATGCTGATTGTAAGCAGTAAATGCTTTATATATTTTTAGATTATTTTCCATTTCTCTTATACTAGTTTAGCTGCAGTATTTTAGTTTGTTTCATTGGTCAGGAATACAATTCTAAAAAAAAAATTTTTTTCACAATCTTTAAGTAAATCCCTTGTTAGAAATAGTATTTCTAAATAACTAAATTAGTAAAACTTCCCTATTGGGTGATAGAACCACAACAAAACACACAATTCCTGACAAATATCTCTTTTTTTTTTTTTTCTTTTTTTCTGTCTCACATGAATATTTATGTGCAAATATGTATACACATACATATTACCATTGAACCTTGCCTCTCAATAATACTTGATCTGAAGTGTTTGTCTGCTTTACTGCTAGAAGCACTTTGCCTGTCTTCTTCAACTGTTTGTGTGCCTGAAGTGACATCTGGTAGCAATACTTGTTTAGTAATTTGTATACTACTTCTTTTTTTTTGTGTTTGTCCAGCATTAGGCAAATAATTTGGTGATGAATTAATGCCATGGCTTGGCCTTGTGTTTTTATTACAGATATAACACACATATTACTGTTTTTACCCAAATTATGATGGCCTAAGGACATTGCAAATGAGATGACAGCTATTATTTGTAACGTGTTACATTGAGAGACTGACCCTGTTTCAGAAAAGTTAAAAAATATAAAGATGAAACTGCTCAAATCTCTGAAAAAATGATCAGGGTTATTTTCTTATACCAGTAGTTCAGAAAGGAGCTAAGATCTCTCTTTAGATTTGGAAAAAGTGTATTTTAGTCCCCAAGGATGAAGACTTAGATTTGTCCAAGATGGAACATTCCAAAGGAGTAATAGTTAGAGTGGAGCTGGGGAGAGCTCTGAAGAGGTAAATAAGTGTAATAGTTACTCTTGGTTTTTTGTTCTGACTTTGATGTCCATGATAATTATCATATTTAGAATTGATACAACTCAGTTCTAGCAAAGGAATGTATTTACACCAGCCAAACCCACCTTACAAATTTACACATTTTAAATAAGGATTACCAAAGGATAGATTTTTGTGATCATTAATTCTGCTAGGTAACACATGAATCCTTGAAAACTCTGAGTCAGCAAAAGAAAGTGAGGCAGACCATGAAGTGAAGTGGCAGAACTGGGCATCCTGTGAATTTGTTATACCAGCTTCCATGTTGAAGAAACTTGCACAACTGTGCTAGCATTTCTCAATCTTCTTTCTTTGTGTGTGCTTGTTCATATGCTCCTGAACACATACACATCATGTGTGGTTTTTAGCTAATGAAATACTGATGGGAGCTGCAAGGCAATCTAGAGAAAGGTAGCACCTGGACTTATGTGAATCACACCTGTATTGGGCATCTAATTCCCACAGGTGCCTTTAAAAATCTAACTCTTAACTAGTTGAATGTATAATTCAGTACAAATTATTTGCTCAGCTCTACTCTTAATAATGATGCTTAGCTGGAGCTGAACAACATTTTTCATCTTCAAAGTGCTCTTCATTCATTAACTAATTCATTAGGCTTCTAGATCTCACTGGTAAGATTTTCCTGATAATAATGCAGGTTACATTTTCTTTTTGCTCCAATTCTTCTCATGCCTTTCAGTTATATTCCCTCAGACTTACCTTAACAGCTCTTCATTCACACTCACTCTCTCATGGCCAAAATCATCCCTGAAGTAACACCACTGAAGCTGACTTGAGTCAAGTTACACCACAGATGTTTCTGGCCCCTGCTGATGACAACATTCGTCAAATAGAGTCCTTGTAGATGTTTATCCTGCTCTCCACCCCCAGCTATCATTTGGCCAAGCTATACATATTTACTGTCTCTCTTTTCATCTTTCCTCATAAATCAGTCCCTCCAGCCTCTCAGTCTTGTTGGTTGATCTTGTCTTTATTACCATCAATTTGCTCACAATTATGTGGTGCTTAATAGCTTTTCTGAATAACTTTAAGTCAAGAATGACACACGTCAGGGGAACTGGAGTGGTTGTGAAATAATTGCAAGAGCTAGTGGTGCTCTGGAGAGGGGGAAATTTTGCTGTTGCCAATAATGTTGCTTTCTTAGTTCTGACTAAATGGCAAGAAGCATAAGGGGAACATTAATTCTACTAAATATTTTCATTCAAAGACAAGTAGAAAGAACCTTTTTTCTCAGAACAAAAAAATTTCATAGAAATAGAAATATAAATACAGATTTTTGATTTGCTTACAAAAATCACTTAAACATATTCTATGAAATCACTCAATAACTTTTTGGGAGTGGGAAATAGAAAACGTTCATTTAGCTTGAACTGTCTTTTATTGGAGACATTAGCTGTATATTTATTCTGTTCTTAATGGAAACACAAATAAATTTATAAATTACATTTTAAATTACACTTGTCTACATTTCTCTGTATTCTCCTTATTTTATACAATACTTATTTGTCATCTCCTCCCACTCAGATTTTTCCTATTATCTTTGCCTCCATTAATCCAATCAAAATACTTCTAAAAGCTGATTGCTTGCCCTGTTTGACTCTGCTTCCAAACTGTTTTAAAAACCCACATTTTACTTTTCTTCCCAACAGTACTTTTTCTCATTTCTATATTTTTCCTCCCTGGCTTTACCCTTTTCTACCTCACCTGATCTCATCTCTTCTCCCATTGACCTCTTCATCACCTGCAGCACTGTCCTGAGCTTAGGGGTCCCTGGTGGCTTCTCAGGACCTCGACTGAGGCAAACTAAATCCCACCAAATTCAGATCTCCACAGTGGGAGGATACTGTCCTAATACCCTGCTATAACCAGAGGAGACACATCCTTTGGCTCAGTTTCTGCTTGGGTGATAACTACCTGCTCAAAAGGTACACTATAAATATTTTTCACGTAGGCATCTGAGCACTTTACGTCTTCCACAGAAAAGGAAGGGCAAAAAAAGAGTTGGGGTGATTGAGAACCTCTTTAAGGGAAACCCAAGAAACAGTGAATCAATTACAACTTGATGTTTATATTACAGTACTGTTGCTTTAGATACTATGAAGCCAAATTGAGGGAGTAAATGTCAGTTTTATATTTTTCATTATGAGCATAGCTCTCTTTCTGTATGTCTATATATACATGTATATAGGGCCCAGTGTGGTATGGGGTACTATATTGTAAAGAAAGTGTGAGTTTGAGAGTTGATTTGTCACACAAAGAATGTCAACCGAGTTTAAAATTATGTTTCTCCAAAGAAAACCAGGAGGTCTGGCAGGTCTATCATATTGATAAATATAATACATGAACCATGTTTCATGTACATACTGAAGTATTTCCTTGAAATTGAAGCCATATGCTTAGTCTACAATGTCTCCTCATCTGTAATCTTGAATTGTCTGAAATGTGTTTTAATTATTTGAAAAGCAGTGTGTTTGCAATGGCAACTGGTAAATTATGCATGAGAAAATTCAGTCATGACTCAACTTGTTTGGGTTGCTAATAACATTTGAGTTAAAAAACCCACCAGGGTAAGTTTGAAAACCTAAGGAGAAGCTCATATTAGTGTTATTATTAATATTATTAAACAGAAAGTTGAAAGGCAAAGCAGAAAGTATTTTGCATACATGTAAAAAAGATGTTCCTCTGCAATGTTTGATATTGACAGATATGTCTATAAAGCTGGTACACGGGGGAATGGTAGTAGGAGGAACTTTAATTGAATCTGAGCTGCAGCAAACTTCTGAAGAATTTGAAGAAAAGTAATTTCAGTCAATTAAATCTGAAGCAATTTTTTGAATCAAGTGCAACAAGCAGGATGTAAACCCAGTAGCACCGGAGTTCTAGAACTTCACCTGGGACCTTGAATTTACACACAGTGTTCCAAATTTTGAAGGCATTCATACATACAAACAGTGACAGTATTATCAGTAGGTTCCAAAAGTTTGACTGATTTAATGGACAATGTTTTAAACAAGACTTACTTCTGCAATCCACACACTATTGTTAGCTCAGGAAGTCTCTATGCTGCTAAATGTACATGAAGAAGACATAAAAAACAATAATTTTCCTGCTTGGTATACATTTTCCTTGAGCACCAACTCTTTATCACATCCAGAAATAGGACAATGGGCCAATTTTTTACATGACATCGCCCAGAAAGCGACCTCCAATTTTTAATGACCAGAACAGGGCTGGCTGATCTTTCCTTAAAGTGCAAGTCTTCTTGCTCCAGAGGTGTAAAAAATCAGGAAAGGAAGGCAAGAGACAAGCATGGATGAGTCAACACCTTCTTACCCTAAAGGGCAAGAAGGAAATGCACAGGCCATGGAAGCAGAGACAGGTATCCTGGGAAGAGTATAAGGATGCTGCCAGCTGTATAAGGATGGGGTCAGGAAGGTCACGGTGCAGCTGGAGGTTTTTGTGGCAAGGAAAGACTAATAAGAAGTGGTTCTACAGGTATGTCAGCCAGAAAAAGAAAGAGCACCCTCCCTGATGAGCAAGTCTCACAAACTGGTAAAAATGTGTGAGAAAAAGGCTGTGGTACTTAATGAAGTTTTGCCTCAGTCTTCAGTAACAGTCTACTTCTCACACCTCTTAAGGGGATGAATCAAAAAAGAGGGAATGGAGGAGCAAAGCCCTCCCACTGTAAGAGAAGGTCAAGTTCATGACCACCTGAGGAACATGAATGCTCACAAATTAGTGAGATAGAATGAGATGCATGCCAGAGTCCTGAGGGAATTTTCTCATTTGCCAAGCCAATTTGCAGTTGCAAGCCAACTGTCTGTGATGCCTGAATATCATGGCAGTCACATGAAGTACCAAGTGACTGAAAAAAGTGTACCCATCTCTAAAAAGGGTAGAGAGGAGGACCCTGGAACTACCAGCTCATCATTCTCACCTCTGTGCCTGGTGTGGTCATGGACCACATCCTCCTAGAAGCTGACCTAAGGCACATGGACAACAGGGAGGTGACTTGAGACAACCAGCACGGCTTCCCCAAGGCCAAGTCCTGCCTGACCAACCTGGTGACCTTCTGTGATGGGGTGACTTATCAGTAGATGACAGAAGAGCTAAGGGTGTCATCTATCTGGACTTCTGTATGGCCTTTGACATGGTCCCCACCAAAATCCTTCTCTCTAAATTAGAGGGAGATGGATTTTTGATGGGTGGATTGTAACTGGTTGGACAGTGGTCTCCAGAGGGTAGTGGTCAGTGTCTCAATAATCAGGTGGAGATCAGAGATCCCTCGGGGATCCATATTGGCACCAATACTTTTGAATGTTTTCATCAATGACAGAGACAGTGGGATGGAGTGCACCCTCATCCAGTTTTCAGATGACACCAAGATGAGTGGTGTGGTTGACACACCTGAAGGATGGGATGTGACCTGTTTTTAACCATGGTTTGGCTGTAACAAGCGGGGAAATGAGTGGAACAAGCCAGTGCATTCCCTAATCGGCTGTGACTGATAACCACAGAGGGCATGTAGAGAAGAGAGGCTGGCTCTCTTCTCTCCAAGAAGAGAAACATTTACTACTGTGATTTGTTGTCCAAGCTGCAGCAGGCGCCAATGAAACTAGTGCCTGCAACTCAGAAATTAAAAGAGAAAGAAAGAAATGGAAAGGAGGGTAGGCCTCCAAGACTGATTACTGCTGCATAAGCATTTTGTCATAAGCAAAAAAGGAAGGCAGACCAGATAGGGGCCTCTAACAGTGACAGAGATAAAGAGGCTAAAGTTTAAAAGCACAGAAGTTTAACTGCCAGTGTTTATTTATAGCTTCACACATACAAAGGCACTGCTATTTCAGGGAAACGGCACTATTTTTTATAAGTGTCAGTTTTGAATAGTCCAGACACAGTAAAAGTAAAATAAAGTGAACCGCATGTGTTAAGGAACAAATTTAAATAGCAATGGCTTTGAGAATAAAGTGTACATTAAAATAAGGGAAGAGGCTATAGCTCATTTAATTTGCAGAATAAATCTCTGACAAAGATCCCCGTCTTGTGCACAGAGATGATATTAGGAGTTGAGAAAAAGATATAAGCCACAGTCTGATATGTGTGTTGGTGTGTATACGTGTATAAATACTGCCACTTATCTATCCCACTATCTATCCATCACCAATACATGTACGTTCATAAACATTCATGTTTATTTTATTCATTAATACACAAAGACTTACCAATTAGGAGTATCAATACTTTAGTTGGCAATAAATTGTTTGAGGCAAGGATTTTCTTCATTTTTATACATTGCACATATATAGCATAGAGAGAGAATTGGTTCCATAATGATAAAAATGTTGTGCTTCCTTGCCACCTTATTTTTTACTGACATTATCAGAGTTGTTCAATAAATGCCAGCTCTTCACCCTCTGATACACCTCTTTTACTCATTATATGCCACATGATTTATAAGGAACAAAAAATAGTGGATCATATTAAAAGTATTTTAAAGTTTACTGAAATTTCGATGGAGTGCATTTTCATTGTCTCTATGCATCTAGATATAGCTTTCTAACTGACAAACAAATGAAATAACTTTTTCAGGATGAATTTTTTTAAATGAAGCATGCAATACTACTATTTATGCTATACAATACACTTTCATTCTTACGATGAAGAAAGAAAAGCTATCCCAAGGATCCATCCCTATGTTTTTCCTGGCTAACACATATGTTATTTACAAAGTGCTGAATTGTAGACTTCTCTATTGATTATAGAAGCATAAAGAAGTAAGCTGCTTTATGACAGATTTTTGACTTGGGCTGTTTTCCATTACCGTGTCTTTGTCAAGGCAAAGTTTCAGTATTTCAATTTTTATGCCTTTCATTCATGGAAATTGCCTTTCTTGAGATATCATAAAGAAAAAAACCCTCGGTTTTTGTAGTGTGCTGCTGTAGTTGCCCTTAGGAAGATCAAGCCCTAAACTCTGTGTATGTGTTTCTCCCGCAGAGCCAAGACACATCTCTGCTTACAAGAAATGGGCCACAGCCTTGCTGGTTGCCCCACAGCAGATAACTAATAGGAAAGAGAGGACAGCGCGGCACCATGCCGTAAAGGAGATGCATCCAGAACATTACAGAGCTTCAAAATAGCCTCTGAGACATTTAGTAATTAGCACAGAGGTCTTCCCAAATTAGCGTACTTCAACTCTCAGGACTAACAGCGCAAGTGGACTACCGGGCCTTGGCCTGGCACCATCTAGTTCCCATGCTTTGAGAAGGTGGGATCTGTTTTTTTCCCTATCAACTATCTTTAGAAGGAGGTTGGGAAATTGAAATCTGGACTAAAATTACAATCTGAACTCTAATTTGAAGAAAATACATGTTGCTTTTCTTCCAAGCCTACTGTTTATGGACTGAGAATTCCCACTGCAAGTAGCAAAGTGCCTCAGACCCGTCTCAGAGAAGCTTTGCCTATTTTTTTTCTCTTCTCCTGTATAACAGCTGTTGCTGAAAAATTGAATACAAACCTGTGTTCTTGATATATCTCTTCCTTTTTAATTTCTTTTATTTTCCTTCTTATTACAGGTTAGTGTATAAAATTGTAACATTATCTTCTGAGAAACCAAAACCAGTCACGATTCTCTCATTTTAAAGACATTTGTTTATCTTACATCTCTTAGAAAGAAAAAAAGCTTCTTGGTAATCACCGATTTGTATGTCTTCTTTATTTTCTCTTAATTTCCTTATTATGATTTTTTAAAAATAATACCAGTTGTTTTCATTATTTCAGAGAATAAAAAAGATGAAAAAGACTAAATTATTATCTCAGTTGATACTCCTCATTGTCTTTATCCTTCTTTTTTCACCCTCTCCTCCTAATGACTTTCTGACATACAAAAAAAGGCTAAACTCCTAAGATTTTAATGAACAGTTGTTTTTTCCTTATCTAGTAATTGGTCCTTTTGATTTCAATGGTCTTGCTCATAAAGTAAGATACAACTAGGTATTATCAAGGATATATTAATCACTAACAATTATCTAAATGACTAAGGATCTTGATTTTACATAAAAAAGATTAGATTGTTTTAAGATTATATGCTTATGAAGAAGCCAACAACATTGTAAGAACTCCCAAACCTAATCTATTTAAATCTTTCCCTTAGAAGGGGACTAATCAGTGCCTTTTTACCTTCTTAGTGAGAATAAGTGAACATTATTTGGCTATTCCCCCATTTTTCATCAGACAATATTATACAGGTAGTAATTTTGCTACGTATATGAAGCATAACTCCTTTCTCCCTGGAACAGACAGAAGGAAGTTAAATCGCACCTATTCAGAGAGGCTTCAACATTTCTGGGATATTTCTGCAGTACTTCACTGTGCTTTCGACTTCCACTGTGCTTAGGGCTCATTCCAAAATCAATCTGTAGCCTTTTATGTGTTTATGTAGCATTGTATTGGCACGTCTAAGTATACAACAGCACCTCTTTTCCCCCATGGTGACTTCCAGCATCTTGCTGCAAAAGATATTTTTGGGACGAGATTTTGCTTGCCAGTTATTCTGGGGTGACTTTGTAAAGGTCAAAGAAATTACTCTCAGTTTGTTTTAGCCAAAAACTGACACACCCACATGGGGGCAAATAAAAACCGCGTGGGTTACACTGACATTACAGTGGTGATTTTTTTTGTTTGTTTGTTTGTTTACACATAAATATGTGCATGTCTGTGTGTCTATGTGTGTATTTATCTCCTCCAAATCACTCTTAGACTCTCACTTCTGTCATAACTGAAGGGAGAAGACAGTTATCTCATGACCTGAAGGCATTAGCCAAATTATCATGGATCAGACATCCGCAAAATACAAAATGAGGTTTCATTTGACATAGACATTTACATCAAACATATACAGAATAATTATTTCCACTGGAGCATTGATGAATCAACCAATGGCAATTTAATGAGAATACTGTCTGTCCTTGTAAGTTATATTCCCCTTCAGTTGCAAAGGTGCTAGCCAAGCGCATTGTATCACTCAGTCTTGTCAGAGTAGATGTTCTGTCACTGATTAAAGAGCTGGATGTCCTCTTTAGTCACAAAAACATTTCATGGAATAACCTTGTTTCTGTCTTAATGGATTCTTGCAATGTAATGAAAGGTTCCAAACTGGACTTGAAGAAACCCTCAGAGAGACAGAGAGTGTCACTTCTCACTTAGTCACCGCTGGCAATTGCTGCCACTCTGCCCGTAGCACACCTGAGAAGAGATGTACAAGTCATTTAAAAGGCACATTCCGTCAAATGCATAATGGGCAAGAAAAGCATCAGAGGAGTTTTTGCTTCCTTCCCCCTCCCCAGCCTCCACAACTTTCAGATTTCTCAGATTTGTCACAGCCAAATGAGGGGATCAGGAATAAGAACGAATATTGATACCACTGTGTGAGCTGAGTGTGACATGCTGATGGCACCTTGGTAATCTCTGCCAGGCAAATGATTTCCCAGGGTTTGCAGGGAGGAAAGGGGGGAAAGAAAAGATAACTGACAGTGCAGTTTCACTCCACATCTGCTGCCAATTTTAAGGAGTCACTAATTCACAAACTATATGGTAAGCACATTTAACTGTTCTAGCATTTTTCTCATGCTTCATGAAAACAGAGATAATAACTGGTAAACCAACTGTAAAATTAAAAGAACTAGATGTTGCCAATAAAGACCATCATTTCAGGAAAATAAATTTGTTTCTTGGAAGCTGATCTCTAACGTATGCTTTAGGTGCCCACAAGAAAAGCAATTCAACTGGAGAGTAAATTGATCTTGCTCCACTGGTTTATATGAACAGAGCAAAAAATATACACCAACAGGTTATCACTTAATAACTCTTTGTTTCCCTAATATTGAATCAATAGCAGGATCACTTGGAGTCATCAAATCTTGAAGTGCAATGTAAAAAGTAATTCAAGGACACACACCCGTAGAGACACACACACGCACAGGCACATGCACACACACGCGCCACTGAAGATATAAACATTTCCAAGGCAAAACGTTCCATCACACTTAAGACAATATTGGTCTTCCAAAGATAAGAAACAGCAGCTTAATATCTTCTCACAGAACTCATGGTCCAAAGCATCTGTGGGTATAATTCTTATTTCTGCAGAGGGACTGGTTTTATACACATTTATAACTATGTTTTAAAACACACTGTGAGCAAGTTATCTCATCTCCATGGTATCCAGAGACAGGACACATGGGAATGATTCAAATCTTGACCAGGGGAGGTTCAGATGGGATATATGGGAGCATTTCCTTGGCGAGGAGGTGGTCAAACACCAGGACGGGCTTCCTAGAGAGGTAGGCAATTCCCAAGCTTGCCAGTGTTTGAGAGGCATTTGGACAACACACTTAACAATACACTTTTACTTGGCCAGCCCTGAATTTGTCAGACATCATTGTAGGTTCCTTCCAGCTGAAATAGTCACCCATTCCATCCCATTCCACTCCAGTCATAAACATGTAAAAATGCGAAAGGTTTTGTTGTTGGGCCTAAATTTATGTCCATTTTGCTGATAATCTTAAATTTTGCTTATGGTATTTTTATATTTATAATTTGGAAAGAGAAGATCTCTTGCCAAGATCTTTTCCTTCAGAAGAGCAGGGACACAAACTACTGGGGTTGTCACTGGCTAAACCACAGTTCACAGAAACACATTTACCATGAAAGTTTCTTAGGCTCCATCAAGGTAGCAGATGAGTTCAGGACATAAACTATTGCATATACGTTTCCTTTATTGTAAGTAAAGAGAAATAGGAAGGTCCAAGGAAATTATCACATGAGCTAATTTCAATGACTGAATTAGAATTAGGTAAATAGCCTCTGAAATGATCTCGTTTCTTCCTTTTGGCAGCAAAATATTCCTAGGATGCTTAACACAAAAATAGCTATCTACATTAAATAGATGCATCTTATGAAGGATTGACATAAGCCAAGGACTTGTTGATACCCATATGGCCCATTAAAATGGATTTAAGTACAGTTTCTATCAACAATGGTACACAAGAAAGAAATTCATCTAGAAGAAAATTGAATTACTTTAGCTCCCTTACTTGAAATACTGACTTTATTGGGAAAGAGCCTGACATGTAAATTGAGAAATAGCTCAGAACAAGCTGCAAAGTATTCAAATTCCCTCTTTCCCATGAAAACACTCTCCAGGCATCTCTGTTAAGATCCCCTGTAGCCCCTATCTATATATGCATAAAGAAAAATACTAATAAACTCTCACAGCACCAGTGGTACTGGTGCTAGCAATATTGGGGATAACAGGCAAAACCTAACTAGGCAAATGAATCAGATAATGTCTTTATCTACTGATGAACTGTGGAAAAGCACATCTATGTGAGATGTAGATGACATCATGTTGGTTATTGTTTGCATACAACAGATGCAATGGTTCAGTTTAATGCTTCTAATATAACAGTGCTGGAAGCACTGTCATACCTGTGGTCAAATTTCCACTCCTAGTGAGTGAAAGAAGAAGAAACAGAAAAAAAAGTTATATTTCAGGGACATGAATTAATTGGAAATCTGTATTTCCAATACTGTTGATATTAAGCTTTTCCGTTGACACCAGAGCTGTGAAATATAGCTGACTCAAGGGGTAGGAAAATAGAGGAATATGTTTTCCTGACAACTGACACATGGCCTGCTGTCTCCTTAGAGGGCTGCTGGCCATCCACTCTGCTTCCTGACTCCCAAAGGCTGCCCTGAGTCTCAGCAATGGGTGAATTTCAGCAAAGTTTGGCTGCTCAAACACAGTGCATTTCAGCCAGGGAACAGGACTGGAAATCACAGACGATTGATTCATCTCTCTGGGTTCCTAGCATCACCTGGTTTGGGGATATATATCAAGACCTCTATTTCTCTTAGTATATAAGGAAATAAAAAGGGCTGCAACCTATTTGTGTTAAATTAAAGCAATCTCTTTTTCTTTATTTACTTTTTCTTTCCCCTTTCAAATTTTAAATAAAGTTCAGTATTAGCCCTGATCCGCACTGATGCAAAAATATGTCAGTTCTAGCTTTTCATCAGAAATAGCTGTTTTATTAGTTCAGACTTTTTTTCATATTTGAGGAATAACATGAAAAACTGATAATGACAAAAGGATACCATTTATTTTATGACTTACATATGCTGAACACTGTAAATATCAGTAAATCAGTCCCTTCTGACTGCCATTACAATTAACAGTCATTTTAGAGGAGAAGCAACTGAGGCCAAAAGTCACTTTTCAAGAGCTCTACACAGGAGCAGGTATTATCTGTGCTTTTGGTGTCCTTCTCACCATCATTCCTGCTGAAAAAAAAAGATTCCTTAATTAATTTGTCTGCTTAAAGAGTGCACTGAATGAACTTTATTTGTGCATATGCATGCATGTAAGAAGCTTCTAGAGTCTCAAAAAGGAGATGATGTTTCCCAGCCTGGAACAGCATCATCAGCCAGCTTAAAAAATCTGTGATAAACACATTTATCCACTAGAGGATGCCTGGGCAAGCTCTTCTGGGTAGAAAACAAGTTATTACGCTGAAAACTTCAGTGACTGATGCTGAAATGCACAAGTTTGTGCTGACAGCCTTAATTTGCCTGCTTCATCCCATCCCCATTATCAGGACCACTGATAAAACAGTGAATGGGCAGCTCTATGTGCACCATCAGGCTTTTAACAGGTACTTGTGAAGTGTCCTGATGCAGCTGATGCAAGGCACACAAGGAGTTCAGAGCCACGGGTCTGAAAATCAAACAGAGAAATTTAAAATTAAATGGGTACTTTAATGAAGTAAAAAGTTTAAGCAAAGGCTGTTTGCACGTAAACCAGGTCTGTCTCTTTTCCGTGATCCTCACCTGGTTCTGAAGTGCTGTGCATATGGCTCAGCTTCAGACACGAGTGGGGCTGCAGAAGGCAGTGGCAGCTGCCTTCTCAGGAGACTGAAGCATGGGGAACTGATTTTTGCAGGATTTAAGGTTATGCTTTTGGAAAACTGCGGAATTGGTCTGTACAGTTTAGCTTGGTGTGATCCCATGACTGGCTCTCTCTGAGAAATGGGAGTTCATTGTAGCTTTGGCTCATCAGGATTAATAAATAAGGCACAGAACTCCTACGATGTTGTCATTCTGCTGCTTTGAAAGGGTCCATGCTTGAAGTCAGAACTGAGCAAAACAGCTGAAACACAGTTCAGAAATTCTCTCCAACTGTATCAGTTCTTTGCATTTAGAATATTCTCACTTTAAACAACTGCACTTCAATACACGACAGCTATTGCTAATTGACTTCAGCTTTTGCACACAGTGTATTTGCTCATCCTCTGCTGCTACCAAGAAGTTACTGCAGAAGAAAATAAAAAACAACCCCTGAGCCTACAATCCCAAGTTGCAATGTATACTTTAAAGAAATATGTACAATTATTTTTATTGTTTGTGCCCAGTCTGTTTATTACCAAATGTTTAACACAATGAAGTTCAACAGATAGAACAGCTAATAGTACTAGGTATTGAATTTACAATTGAACACAAAGTGGATGAGTCTATTATAAAGCTTGTCCAGGGAATGCATTTATGAGGCATCCTCTAATCAGCAAAGAGAGGGGGCATGTTTGTCCTTTCTCTGTTGCTTTGTGAGTTAGTGTTAGTCTGAAAGACTGGCTTGTATCCAGGAAACAGCAGATGCGGGTGGATAGCATTTTTTCCCCTTGCCTTTCCCTTGAAATAGGTCAGTACCCAAAATTTAATTTTAAAAAAGATAACCAGAATTGTTTCTTTCACAATTAAAATAATTATAAATACAAGCTCATAAGACTCACTTTACATCTCAGTATCTCTTTCCTGACTGACTCAATGGCACATGATGTAAATGTGATTTTTGCAAGCATTGCTAATCTTGAAAACTTTCAGAGAGCTTTGAATATTTGATTTATTGAGTTGTTTTAAAGCAGGTTAATTCAGCTTGTATCTACCTTCTTTGGATACTGGACAACCTGTGGTTCTGGTTTACATTATGAAAAGGAAACATTTATCTTGTTGTGATATTGATATTATCCTGTTAAGTTGCAATATTCAACTATTCTTAGTAGCACTGGAAAGGGCTGATACCAACAAAATAAGATGAATGCTTCCATTTTGTTTCAAAGCAAAGTTCATGAAAATAAAAGGCTATGGTCCCTACTTGATTAAATTTTCTTTGCTCTCTCTGGACATCCTATTATCAAATGAAAATGCAGATAATGGGCTATTTTGCTCTTTTTCTGTCTAGATTGGCAAATCATTATCTGTGTCCTCTCATCCATTCACTGCACAGAAAAATTATCTCTTAATACTATTAGAATTTCAACAACTATAAAATGCTGATATATATGGAATCTTTTTATCCACAGATCTTAGAAGCATTCATAAAGAACATTAACATTATCATTTTCTCTTGTCACATACAAAAAGGCTATGACATTCCTTTGTCAAATGCAGAAACTGAGGCAGAAATTTTCAAGAATATAGAACAAGTTTAGATTTTCAGCTATATTTTGGGGAAAACACTGGTCAAATACAGAGAGATTTAACCATGCAGTGCTCTTAAAACATAGTGACCACAACTATAACAGAATATAATCTATAATTTTAGCTAGGAATTTGAAAGTATATAGTGACTTTAATAAAAAAGAACACCCTTTCTTTACTTTTCTACAATATTCTTCCTGTGTTAGTCAGTGATATGCCTTTTGATAATGTACCTTATGCAATAAAGTGAATTAGAAAATCCTGATAATGGATATAGCAATTTGTTTAAGTTAATTGATAGAAGCTGGGGTTTTTCTAGTATGTTGAATAATAATATTATTTATATCTAAGATAACAATGTAATAACATTTTTTAAATGATATAAATATTATAAGTATTATATATTTTTTTTTTTTTTTAAATAATGATTTTATCTTATGTGTTGCCTTCACCCTTGTATCAATATTTTAAGAATGAGAGCTTGGTCTGGATGAAACAAGAATATCATGAAGAATGAAATTGACTAAAACAGAAATGCTCTATTGATGAACAAAATAGTATACTTTTTCTTACATTATTTAAATATATCCCTACATCTTTTATTTTCAGAATTCCTTAGTTGCTTGCTGATCTTCCCCTCCTGCAACACACTACTGCTTGTTTTCTGTGTTTGGCTTGTGTTCTAGCACCCTTTTGACTAGTAAAACTCTCCCAGGATCTCACTGTCCAACTCTGCAAACAAGTAAGAATTTCCTGGGATTTCCATGAGGAAGCAAAAGTGGAGAGGGGAGTTTGGATTTCAGCACTATGCTGAGGTCCTCAAAACATGTTTTAGTCTTTTATTGGCCTATAACTCAGAGCAAACTACTCTTCACCTTCAGTTCTTAAGCTTCTTAGTGTAGGTACTTCAAGCCACAATGAGTTTCTTTTAGCAACAGATACCCTACAAAAATTATACTTTAAGTTCTTGTGTATGAACAGCAGAGACTGAGGTATCAATATATTCAGTTCAAGACAGAGTAAAGTAGGTTAATGATTAGGATTCAGATTACAGGTTTTGTGAAAAAAAGTCTCGGAAGTATAAAGTGTATTCTTGGTTACCTTTTTGCTTTTGCTGGGTTATTTTCTGGTTTTTATTTATCAATTTCTTTATACTAATGTGTTCTTGCCATGGGAAAAAGAAAATAAAAAAAACAACAAACCAAACCAAATCAAAGCAAACAACTCCCTTCTGTGCTGTGACTTGTTGATGGTATAAGTACTGTAACACAAGCAGGACCCTTCCTTTAATTATTGGACAAGCCACATGTATACAATGCACTAAAGCTTCTTCTTTACAAGAGTCTCTCTATTCCTGTAATTAGAAATCTTGAATTGGACTAAAAGAATAGTTAAAAGAACTTTTAAATAGGACTACCTAAAAAGTTTTGTGTATAAAATGTTGGGAAATTTGCCCAACCTCCTTACACTACAATTCCAAAATCAATGCCTTGTCCAGTTTGAGTTTTAGGAGTCTAGATAAACTTTTCAAGATTATATAGGGGTTTTAAGGCAGAATTTTACAAAAGGGTCACTGTCACCTTACTCAATGATATCTATGTGAAAAATCAGTAGATCATATCTTTTTTATTCCTCCACCCCCTCTCAGTGGGAGTCCCAGGTCAAGGATTTATGTACATATTTAGGACTAGAATAATCATGTCCAACACCTGATACATAACTTAGCTCTCTCCCTGCCACCTCACGTGACAATGAATTTTACCTTCTTACTAGAAGTATGTTGTGCAGTGATAGCAACAAAATGGATGAACAGTGTGCTGAGACTACCTGCAACAACCTCTGTGACGGCTGTGAAATAAAACTCCCTGAATATGCGTTCAGAGGTGTTAAAGCAAGGACCCACCACCATGGGTTCTGCTGATTTTTGGCATGCTTTTGGTGCTGCTTGCCCAGCGTGCCCTTCAGTCCTTCTCCTCCCAAAGCTCATGGAGCCTTGATATGCTTCCTTTAAAGTGCTGTTGTATTCAGGGTGAGAAAGCAGAAGCACCTTCTAAGAGTATGACTGTGATTCTTTGTCAGCTGCTGCACTCGTAACATGAACAAAGAGACTCACAGACAGACAGAGAGAGAGACAGACTAAATTTGACTGCCATGTTATGGACTTTATAAGTGAAATTAAAGATGAGTGACAATCCAGGGTGAATTTTCTCAGTTGTCATTTGTGTAAGAAGGAATTTCTGACTTTTTTTTTTATTTTATTTTATAATTTAACTGTTTGACTTCAGTTGAAGATAGACAGCTTGGCAGTTATTTGTTTCTGAAGTAAATGAAAGTGAGGAAAAGCATCTGACACAGCTCAATTAATGTATTGATTAAGAACATAAGGGACCGTAACCAATTAACAACTTAAAATATGTTACCAACAATTTGTGTATCATGGTTCTGAACCAGTTAAAAAGGAGGCCAGCTCAGCATGACTTTTCAAGCTGCCTTCATATTCTATTTCTTTAAAACATATCGTTTTATAGAATTTAATAACCCCCCATCTGCTTATCTTTAGAGCAAATGTACCAAAAAAATATCAATGTGTACCAGACACACAAATTATTATTACTGGCATCCATTTAACAATTTTGAAAACAGAAACATAAAAGCAACAGAAAACCATCTAAGCCTAGTACAAGGAAGAAAGTCTTCATATTTATATAACAGAACCAAAGGCTATATGAAGTTTAATAAGTCTCTTGATGTGAGTTTTGGAAGTCCAGTTCAGAGCTTAATATGTCACAGAATGTACCTTCATACACACATTTTGAAATATTCCCTTGAAAATATGTTATTGGTTAAAATAAAATAGGTTCTAAAGATGTAGAATTGATTAAGGGATGATTCTCTAATGTTTTTCCATTTCCTTTTTTTTTCCCCATCACTCAATTCATTAGTTATCTTGATACAACATGTAGCTTTCTGGCATTTTTTGAATCTGCAGTTCACCACAAATCATACACTCACCTGCAACTTCTTAATTGATGTTCATGATAGCTGTGATTTCCAGACAGTGTTCTGTCCAAGCTCTGGATATGATGAAAACTGTGTAGTGCCTAGCACTGCAGAAAAAGTAGTATACTCTGTTCTCTCTTGACGAAGTTCATAAGGATTCAATCTTTTTATTGTAGTCTTCATTTCACTAAGGCTGGTAGTATTACAGCCCAAGAAAGGAGCATGTCAACTAATGTTATTGAGATTTTCTCAACAGGTAAGAGAGAGCACATCTGAAGATTTCAGGTGTGGTAGATCTCTGGGTGTTTTTGTCTGGGAGGCAACATCTCTTTCTGCAGATTTGTGCCTTATATATTTTAAAAAGCACACCTGGTGCTAGGTCTCTTCAAGGAAGAATATGAAAAAGTATTTTTTTCTCAATGACTTACTGGTTTATTCCCATTATGATGAGTGCAAGATTTAAGTAATTCCCAACTTCCTCTTCTATCTTATCACTGTTCTAGAAAAATACTGTGTGCCCCTTCATAAAAACAAATATGTGTTTCTTGATGCTACCATTACAAGAAAAATTAGTATTATTCTAAATTGTGATGTAAATAGATCCAACTTCTGCTCTGGATAGCATACATAAGCATTATTTTGTGAGACAAAAAATGGATTTCACTTTCATTGAAATTTGAGATGAAAGAGAAGGGAGGAAGAAAGAAATTATGGAGGAAGAAGGAAGGGGAAGGAGGAAAGAGGGGATGATGGAATGGAGCATGGGGAGGGGGATAAGAAGAAGGAAGGAAGGAAGGAAGGAAGGAAGGAAGGAAGGAAGGAAGGAAGGAAGGAAGGAAGGAAGGAAGGAAGGAAGGAAGGAAGGAAGGAAGGAAGGAAGGAAGGAAGGAAGGAAGGAAGGAAGGAAGGAAGGAATTCGGAAGGAAGGAAGGAAGGAAGGAAGGAAGGAAGGAAGGAAGGAAGGAAGGAATTTGGAAGGAAGGAAGGAAGGAATTCGGAAGGAATTCGGAAGGAAGGAAGGAAGGAAGGAAGGAAGGAAGGAAGGAAGGAAGGAAGGAAGGAAGGAAGGAAGGAAGGAAGGAAGGAATTCGGAAGGAAGGAAGGAAGGAAGGAATTCGGAAGGAAGGAAGGAATTCGGAAGGAATTCGGAAGGAAGGAAGGAAGGAATTTGGAAGGAATTCGGAAGGAAGGAATTCGGAAGGAATTCGGAAGGAATTCGGAAGGAATTCGGAAGGAATTCGGAAGGAAGGAAGGAAGGAATTCGGAAGGAAGGAATTCGGAAGGAAGGAAGGAAGGAAGGAAGGAAAGGAAGGAAGGAAGTAAGGAATTCAGAAGGAAGGAAGGAAGGAAGGAAGGAAGGAAGGAAGGAAGGAAGGAAGGAAGGCATTCGGAAGGAATTCGGAAGGAAGGAAGGAAGGAATTCGGAAGGAATTCGGAAGGAAGGAATTCGGAAGGAAGGAAGGAAGGAAGGAATTTGGAAGGAAGGAATTCGGAAGGAAGGAAGGAAGGAAGGAAGGAAGGAATTCGGAAAGGAAGGAATTCGGAAGGAATTCGGAAGGAAGGAAGGAAGGAAGGAATTCGGAAGGAAGGAAGGAATTCAGAAGGAAGGAAGGAATTCGGAAGGAATTTGGAAGGAAGGAAAGAAGGAAGGAATATTTGGAAGGAAGGAAGGAAGGAAGGAAGGAAGGAAGGAAGGAAGGAAGGAAGGAAGGAAGGAAGGAAGGAAGGAAGGAAGGAAGGAAGGAAGGAAGGAAAGAAGGAAGGAAGGAAGGAAGGAATTCGGAAGGAATTCGGAAGGAATTTGGAAGGAAGGAAGGAAGGAAGGAATATTTGGAAGGAAGGAAGGAAGGAAGGAAGGAAGGAAGGAAGGAAGGAAGGAAGGAAGGAAGGAATTCGGAAGGAAGGAAGGAAGGAAGGAAGGAATTCGGAAGGAAGGAAGGAATTCGGAAGGAATTCGGAAGGAAGGAATTCAGAAGGAATTCGGAAGGAAGGAAGGAAGGAATTCGGAAGGAAGGAAGGAATTCGGAAGGAAGGAATTCGGAAGGAATCCGGAAGGAAGGAATTCGGAAGGAATTCGGAAGGAAGGAAGGAAGGAAGGAAGGAAGGAAGGAAGGAATTCGGAAAGGAAGGAAGGAAGGAAGGAAGGAAGGAAGGAAGGAAGGAAGGAAGGAAGGAAGGAAGGAAGGAAGGAAGGAAGGAAGGAAGGAAGGAAGGAAGGAAGGAAGGAAGGAAGGAAGGAAGGAAGGAAGGAAGGAAGGAAGGAAGGAAGGAAGGAAGGAAGGAAGGAAGGAAGGAAGGAAGGAAGGAAGGAATTCGGAAAGGAAGGAAGGAAGGAAGGAAGGAAGGAAGGAAGGAAGGAAGGAAGGAAGGAAGGAAGGAAGGAAGGAAGGAAGGAAGGAAGGAAGGAAGGAAGGAAGGAAGGAAGGAAGGAAGGAAGGAAGGAAGGAAGGAAGGAAGGAAGGAAGGAAGGAAGGAAGGAAGGAAGGAAGGAAGGAAGGAAGGAAGGAAGGAAGGAAGGAAGGAAGGAAGGAAGGAAGGAAGGAAGGAAGGAAGGAAGGAAGGAAGGAAGGAAGGAAGGAAGGAAGGAAGGAAGGAAGGAAGGAAGGAAGGAAGGAAGGAAGGAAGGAAGGAAGGAAGGAAGGAAGGAAGGAAGGAAGGAAGGAAGGAAGGAAGGAAGGAAGGAAGGAAGGAAGGAAGGAAGGAAGGAAGGAAGGAAGGAAGGAAGGAAGGAAGGAAGGAAGGAAGGAAGGAAGGAAGGAAGGAAGGAAGGAAGGAATTCGGAAAGGAAGGAAGGAAGGAAGGAAGGAAGGAAGGAAGGAAGGAAGGAAGGAAGGAAGGAAGGAAGGAAGGAAGGAAGGAAGGAAGGAAGGAAGGAAGGAAGGAAGGAAGGAAGGAAGGAAGGAAGGAAGGAAGGAAGGAAGGAAGGAAGGAAGGAAGGAAGGAAGGAAGGAAGGAAGGAAGGAAGGAAGGAAGGAAGGAAGGAAGGAAGGAAGGAAGGAAGGAAGGAAGGAAGGAAGGAAGGAAGGAAGGAAGGAAGGAAGGAAGGAAGGAAGGAAGGAAGGAAGGAAGGAAGGAAGGAAGGAAGGAAGGAAGGAAGGAAAAAGTTCATGTCCTTCTGTAACCTTAGGAGAGCTAGTCTTACTTCAAAAGAAAGAGACAAAACATTCAGCTAACACCCCTAATTCACTAAAGAAACCTCAGTGTTCCACACACTGAACCCCCAAATCTAATTTCCATAAATCCTTTGTGATGGCCAGTATAACAAGGATAAAAACCTAAGTTTACTAACAAGCAAATTCCTCTATTCCAATTTAAAATATTTCAACTGAGAGTTTTCTAGCCGTGATCTTAACATGCAAGACACACACAAAGTTGACAAAGGAAATTATTGAAGACAATGTCCCACTGTAATTAAAACAGTGGAAAGGCAGAACATAGAAACTCTCCCACCCACCATTCACCCTTCCCATCCTAATGCAAGTAGAAATACATGCTTTGTAGACCACAAATACCCAGGCTGATTAATTACATGGCTATGCAATATTACTCATGCATTCCTCCTGAAATGTCAAAAGGATTAGGAGTGCCACATCTTTCCTCCCCAACTCTAATCTAAAGGAGCCCTGCTGAAATGGAAACAGTGCAATTACTTTCGTACACTGTCAATTTTACAATGGGGGGAAAAAAGAGCTTTACTAACAGCAAATAATTATACCACCACTTAATGATTGATTTAACATAGAAAACCCATCTAATTCCTTTTGTCATTACAATCTACAGTACTAACACTCTAACAATGCTGCCTTAGTGGTTCGGCATTACATTAGCATTAAGAATAATGCTAATATAAAACCTAGCTTAACTTTTTATATTGTTAATCTGCATCAATGCACTATGCTCCCAGTGTATTATAAGGCCTATTAGAGTAGCAAATGTTTGGGATGATACAATCCAGTCTATCAACATCATTTCAAGAAAGGGACTCATGCAGCATTTTATACATTTGAAAAATTAGCCTCCTACATGGCACTCAGAGTAAGGGGTCATGCACTTTCCATTTTGCTGCAAACGGTAGCTGATGAACTAAGTAATACTGCAGAACACAATTAGATGTTTTCGAGCTGTGCCTACCTCTAGACTGATCTCACTCAGATGATTTCTGCCTCATATTGAGGCTTTGAGACGGAGATGGACCTATTTTTGATATTATTTATCGGATCAGTAGTGCATTGGGATGGGAAGGTCTTTTAAAAGAATATAGGAGATCCTCATTTTATGCCACAGGACTTTGGAACAATTGTTTATTTCTATTTAAATACACAGCACGTCAATGATTTCTGTATGAATTCAGTAAGAAGCAGTACTATTCTTGTAGATCTAACCATAAAAATAAAAGAGAGGCCGGTTATGAACAAAAAAAGGGGAAGGAGCATTCTTACCTTAACATTGGAGATTTAATTGTATTTCAAGTGCTCTATTAATTCTGTAGGCAGCAAACTTTTCAGAGCTACAGAATTGCTTCTGAACAAAAAGAAATCTGAAAAGGTCACAGATGTTTTGTGAGTTTCAGGTTTGGGCCAGAACAGGTTAATGTAAGAATCTCTTATAAAACAAGGACATATTCAATATCTGGTTTAGCAGAAAGAACAGGTAGAATTGGTCATGTATTTATCTGATTTCAAAATTCAGGAAACTGATTGTCTTGCCCATTCATATATTTGATGTAGTGTCAGTGAGGGTTTTAGCTTTCCATTCATCTATAATAAGAATGAAATGAACATAACAAGCATTGCAATAGAGTGAAAGAACTGCAGTATGAAATTGTACCCTTGAATATCCCATCAGAGAGGGCTGTAAATTCTGCACTTTCCATTTCCCAGTCAGAAAACACGTGGACTAAGAATGAAAGTGTGAAATCATTAGAGTTTATATCTCAGCCTGGCTGTAAGCTTTGGCCTATTTCTTTAGAAGTGTCACTACTTCCTGTTTAACATATCGACCTGCCTATTTGGCATTTGACAGCAGTATTGAATTTTTGCTGAATTTTATGCTTCAGGAAGGACATAAAGTAACAGGTTTTCCCCTGGGCTCCCCCCTCCACAGCCTCAAATTTACTATGAACTTCAGAAACGCTTTGTAATCTCATGTAAATATGTTATTTCCTCTTTTCTGTAGGAAGCAGCCCTTTTTTTTTACAGGAGAGTCAGAGGGGCAGTGGGGGCTAAGGGTTCCTCTGACTCCAGAGAAGTTGCTTTGAAACAATCCAAAGCACAAGTAAATAAATGTCCCTTTTACATTTTCTACCCATATTTTATTGGCTGGTTTGGGTGAATCTCAGCACATAAAGTTGTCTTTGATGATGTCTCTATGTGTTCTTCTGGTATCTTTTCCCTCCTTTATACTTTCACAAAGTCCTGGCTCTAAGCTGGAACTTCATGTTCCATTTGGTGGCAAAGGGGCTGAAAGGTAGTTATTGCAACACTGAAAAAGAAAACAACCACTTTTTTTTTTTTTTTACTAGATTTAAAGCTGAACTTTGAAAAGCCTTTTAGTTCCTGATTCCCAGTAGAGAGTGAATTACAGATGAAATAGAGATGTTCAACCAAAATGAATGTCATGACACTCAGCACTACAATAATGAAATATTGTGGAATTTGCAAGAGTCATACTGCCATCAGAATACTGCATAGAGCTAACAGGAAAACATAAGCATAGAGGAATCTTAAAAGTCACCAAACCAAGCCAAAATTAGTTAACAAGGAAATATGAGTCAAAACACCCCAAAAACCTGACTTGTAATTATACTAAAATTCAGATGTGCAGAGCTTTGCTTCTAAAACACAGAGCTTCAGCATATTCGCCTCACTTCAGATGTCAGAGGCATGGGCTGAGGCACAAGGGTCTGGTGCATTGTTTGAAACCTGCCCAGGACAGGAGGACTTAGAAAATGGACTGTTGAAGAGATAGTGTGTCTACATGTGTCTGTGTGTGTTGAAGGGACATAGAAATGTCTTCAATTTGCCTAGGGATCACTTGGGAAAAAAAAGCCCTAAGCACTGAAATGGACCATAATTCTGATTCTCCTCACTGGCCGTATGACAGAGAAGGTTGTTGAGAGAAGACGTGTCTTAGAGGCTTCTTCAGAGTCTCAAAAGAGCATTGTTTATAGGCTTCAGATCCAATTCTTCGCCCCCCTTCCCGCCCCCCCCCCCCCCCCCCCCCCCCCCCCCCCCCTTCCCTGCTCCACAGCTTTTAGATATAGTAATTCCAGGTTCCACTTCACAGGAGACAATTAGATTTACCAATATTTAATTTTAAAGCACAGAGTGTTCATGACTGCAATAACTGCAGTGAAGGGATGGGGACACCCAGAGCTCATAATTCAACTAGAATTTAGCATTCTAAAACTTTCCTGTTGCTGAGCCCATTCTTTCTAACCTTTCATTTTTCCTCTCTGTCACTTTGCTCTGCCAGCGTTCAGAATTACTATTTTTTTCAATTACTCTCAAATCTTCATCCACTACACTACAAATGCCTTTAAAGTTCCTTTCCTTTTTTCCTTTTCTTATTCAATAGGTCATGAGTTGTGAAAAAACTTACATCTTCCTATTTTATTCTTTCTTTCTTTTTGCCCTCTTTTTTTTTTTTAATTTCTTTTTTTAAAATTTATTTCTACTTTGTATGGATTTATCAGAGTGATGCAGCTCTTTACTTCTGAGTGGAAATAACTGAAAATACCACAATTACAGCAGAAGGGATGAGGTGCTGCATCTCACTAGTTACTTTGGCACAGGAAATAATAATCATTTAAACAAAGGAAATCCCACCACACAAAACTGTCTGTTTGCCTTCTAAGGAATAGGTAAAGAACACTTATTTCACTTTCACTCATTTCTGCCAGTCTTGAGAACACATTAATTTTTTTTTTTTTTTTAGTCTGTTAGTACATTAAGGCATTCCTTTAACCATCTGTAAGGTGATAATTTCAATATCAAGTTCTCATCAGAAATTATTTTTTTGCTTTTGGCCAAAATAGACTTCCTAAAGTTATGGATAAAATCTGAATTACATCACTGACTAGTGTGATAATCACATTTTATTCTAAACTGCAGTTGTGGAGACTTCTGGAGTCTCTTTATCAAAAAGAAATAGGAACTATCCTTCTGTGACTTAATTTTTCCTCTTGAATGTTCCTTTAGATATGGAGTCAAGAGTGAAGGTGCACTGATCCACAGAAGTGGACATGAATATGATTAAATGGGATTTAGGGATCAAAGAAGCTTATAATAAAAGGTTAACATATGGGACAGGAGCAGGTAGAAACCGAGCAAGTACGTGGAGGGCAGAACACTGAAGATGTGTCTTCAAAGACAAGTCCTAAGCACAGACAAGAACAACTGGAAAATTATTTGGTCTCCTAGCACCTAGCACTTTGGTCTCCTAGCACTTCAGCTGGAAATTCTGGGCCAGCTGTTAACTCTCTGGGTTTTTCAGGCCATTGAGGTCCTATTTAATGAAAGATCTGTGCCAGTTTCACAACTTGCAGCCACCAAAGGGGTCCACAGGCATTCCCTTCTCCTTTCACACAGTTTTCTCTGGATAATATCAGATGTACTGTTTCTGACACTTTGATTAGCCAGGTAGATTTCTCATTTTGGAATTGTTCTTGATAGTTGGGTGATTTTGTGCAGAATTAGTGTTCTGAACTTCCTTATTGAATAGTTAAGTAAGCACCACAGATAATACAGGGAGAATGGAAGGAATGGGGTGACAGAAGGGGAATGTAAAGCAGAAGAAAGAAATTTTTTAAACACTGGGTGAGGCTGTCTCAGTCAGTATTACCTAAGCACAGCTTTAAAAGCCAGGGAGTAGACTAGAGTCAACTCAAAGTCTGGTAGTCCAGTAAGAACCTGCCAAAATCTAAGAATAACAAGCTGGCTCTCACTCAGAATGCAATTCTTGTGTAACTTACTGATTTCATTTCCATTCAGGTTTGAAAACGTGGACTACTTCCATCATTATTATCTGGTCCAGTAGGCCAGATAATGATGAAATTCACCCTCTTTTAAGTCACATATTAATCAAATAAGAGTCCACTCAGGTGACCCATATTAGCTTTATTAGACTGGTCCTTTCACAGACTTAGTAGACAAAGTCAAGCATCAAGAACAGTATAATTCCTCACAAGGTCCAAGCCTATCCAAAGGGAAGTCATGAAGTACAATGCAATGACTCCATTCATTTCCAAAATCTTTATGAACAGATTCACCAGGGAGCTAAAGACTGCTCCATAAAATGAACATATTCCTATGCCTTCCAGCATGGTCCCAGCTGTTCACAGTCTCTCCCGCTGACACCAGGACTTCATCAATCTTTGATCTCATCTCCAGCTGCATGTTTTAGGATCTCATCCTAAAGAACGAGCACAATGCTAAAACACATCCTCTACTACTGCTTGCAGAGGTGGTAAAGAAGGAAATAATAGGAGTCCGTTCAACTGACACAGTCCAACTTCCTCACTACATAATAGGTTTTAGATCACGAGCGACTCCAAATTTTATTTAAACTCTCTGTCTTTAAGACACACTTTCCATGTGTGAGGTTGCCAATTTTTAGTGAAGTTAGCATTATGTTCATAGAGTATAAACTAGGACTCCACAGGTCCATCCACACCAGTAAATTAAATGATCCCCAAGAGTGGTCTTTGTCATTGCAGCTGTTGTTTTAGATTCTCCTTAGGGAGAGATGCATGAGAAAATGACAGATGACCTCAGGCAATGTCCTGCAACGATGAGTCTAACTCTTTAGAAGTACAGATGAGGCTTTCCCAGTTTCCAGGCATATCCTTTAATTTTCTGGTGTGAGCAGACAGGACAGTATTCGCCAGGCTTACCAGTAAATGGGAGGAAGAGCTATAATGACAAATCATGTTCAATTTTCCCTCCAAACGTACTTAAAATTCCCAGGTAAAGACTTACTTTTAGATTAGCTCCATACAATGGTCAGTGTAAATAACCTTCTCTGCATAGTAGTTTCCTAATAAAAATGGCACAACCTCTCATAGTGAAACTGAAAAAGGGCTTGAGAAACATACTTTCACAAAGCAATAAATCAGTGTCAGTTCTAAAGATACATACACAAAAAATAATTATTAATTAAGTTCTGGAATGTTGTAAGTCCTAAATAATGTTTATAAGGGCACTAATGAAAGGTGGTACAAACACTAATAATAATAATAATTATAATTATATTATTATATATATATATTATAATATATATATATAATATATATTATATATATATATTATAATAACTAATAATAAAAATAATAAAAATAATAATTATTATTATTATTACTATTACTATTATTATTATTGCTGTTGTTATTAATATTGACATTGGTAGTAATATATATAGTATTAATAGTATTAATAGTATTAATAGTATTATTCAGTAACACCATAGCTCTACCACATCCTCAAGAAAGACCATCAAAAGTTTGAATAAGCTTTGATGAAATTTACTCATAATTCTCTGACAAAGTTGATGCAGTGATGTGTTACTAAAGCTGAATGATTTTTCTCAGGTTTTTTTAATGCTCATTAGTAATTAATTTTTCTTCTTTAAAGAAGATGAGGTCTTCTTTGCATAAAAATGAACCATGGACAATTTCCAACAGAATGAATAAGTCTTTTTCTTAGCATGCTTCAATAAATAGCCTGGGCTAAGTATTGAAAAGAGACTTGATCAGAAAGGCACTTCAGTGACTGTGATTAGTTAATTTCTTATGTGATTCTGAGTTAGTAATTTGTTGGGGAGGAAGAGAATTTCATACCTCTTCTAGGTAAAATTAGGTACCAAAAAATGCCCTGGGACCAATAGAGTAAAATGCTCAACCTCAGGGATAACCAGGGCAGCAGTCAGGCAGTATACTCTGCTACTTATCCTGTTTTGGCAAGTTCATTAGCCAGACAAAAAGTTTATCTTTGACATGTTAGAGGAGTAACAGGAAAAGTTTGGAATGAGGAAAATAGAATACATTCTCTCACACCTGAAATGAGTATGTTTCATGAGCATATGTCTATGGAGCAATTCTTAACAACTTAAATGACAACTGTGGTTTTCAGTTGTCTTATTTAGTCAAATAAAGAAATATATTAATAAATATATATATATATGTATGGTGTCAGCTTTCACCAGATGATTGTGGTAAACACAAAGAAGTGAGGAAGTTCTCTGTCAAAAATGCATTAGTTCTTGGAATAACAGCAACAAAATACAGAATCTGGGGCAATTTTGTTAATCCAACATAGAAAAGCTGGGATAGCATCACCAAAATAGTTCTATCCCACAGCATGACCTTCTTTCTTATATCACTTCAGACTCCAACAGCTTTCCTGCTAGTCAAGTGCACCTAAAGGATTTGATGGACTAAATGTGTCCTGGTATTCAGGAATATGTGGTGATATTGACAAATGCTCACTGTAGTCCAGAATGAGGGAGAACCACCCAACCCATTTTCATCTATGACCTACTGGTATAGTAAGCATTAATTTGAATGAAGGTCTTGGCAATACAGGAGCTTGCTCATTACTTTCTGTACTCTGTCTCATCTATTCTGTGACCTACTGCCTCTGTTCCTCTGTTTTACTCTCGGACTAGCTGCTGTTAACCATTATATTTTTTCTTTTTACCGCTTTTTCGCTCGAAGCTATAATAGGCAGTTATTCTGAACTCTGTATGATCTAAGGAAGCCTTGGGAAAGAGAGACACACACGTATGTGTGTAGTGTTGAGGGAGATTACAGAGTAGAAAATAAAGTAATATCTGCATTCCTTGGTATGCTTTAAATTTGATTTGATGCAGAATTATCAAGCAAAGTTATCTGACCTATGTTATGCAGGAGGAGTTACACAAGGTCCCATCTGGACTTAAAATCTATGAATCTATAACAGCAATGGAAAGTACATATAAGGTGACCTTCCCAGATTCACAGTAAGCTTCAGTCAAGAATGTCTTATCTGACTATCCATGCAACAAAAAAAGGGTTATAACCAACAATCTCAAAACCACCTTAGTATATTTTAAAGGAAAACAAGGTAATTTGCAATGGTTCATCAATTTTCAGAAAACATTTGATTTTTTCAGTTTGGGTTTTCTGTTGTGATTTTTTTTTTTTTTTTTTTTTTAATTGCAGATTGAAATGGGGGTTGGCAGGGATGATTTTAAAAATCTGCTGGGAAAGATAACATTTAGTTCCTAGGTAAGGGGTCTTGTCAAGAACTGTCCTGACAAATTTCTGCTTTTTCTGTGCCCAGAGAACACCAGTACATAAAGAAACAATTGCTAAGACACCATTCCTTTGCTTTTACTCCCTTGCTTTGTGATAACTGTAATTTATTTGAAAGAGAACAAGTAGTGGCTAGACCGAGCAATGTGTCCTTCAGATGTAACCTTAGTAGATACTTAATTCTTACCATTTGTTGACCAAAGCAGAGTGGGTCAAATGCCCTTGTCTGGTCTATGAAAGCAGAAAAAAGAGTGTGTAAACAGTTCCAATAGTGTGAACCATGATGAATTGGGACAGAGCAGCCTGAGGTCTCTGGATGAAAGAGGAAAGGTTTTCTGGAGGCAGCATGAGGAAGAACTGAACTGCAGAGCAGCAGATGGAGAAGAATGATGTCTTTCATTTCCTAACTCCTGAACATGAAGTGTAGGTGAGAGAACGGGATGGAGGGAGCCTTCATCCACCATGGGATTTTTTTTTTCCTTCCCCAAGGACAGTCTCTCAGAGGCAGGTAAGTCTCCAGGACTCACTGTTCTTTCCACACAGAGTCATGTCTCTCTGTAATGGTGCTATTGTAATTTCCAGTCCCACTCTACCTCCACTTCAGTCCCTGTTTTCTGCTAATACATGACAGCGCGGTATTTTTGATGAAAAGGAGGGTAAATGAAGGACAGATCTGGCAACCTCGAGTCCCTTTTCTCATGTTCTCCCTGCCAACACACAGTGATAATGCTGTCTCTATTATCTATCCTCCAGCAACAGGATATATGTGTTTGCAGAAAGCAGTGTGTTAGGGTTCGGCACCTCACTCAGATAAGATATCCTTTGTATCTTCATCAGGAAGTGCATTGAAGAAGCTGTACAGCTGACCAAAGAGATTAAATGGATCTCAAAGACACGACTACACTTTGATCCATATTTTTCCCCAGAACTCCTGCCCCACACATTTGTTTCAAGAGCTCAGTGAACAGAAAGGCATCTAGCTCTGCTGTCTAAAAACAAAAAAACAAACAAACAACAAAACAAAACTCTAAAAGCCAACAAACCAATCAAAACAAAAACAAAAACCACGCAAACAAAAAGTAAGGACAGTTTACTTTACAGTCCAGTGTCCAGAGACAGTGAAGACACGAGTTAGTCCATCTCCGCTGGCCAGGGACCACAGCTAACTCCCTGACATAGGTCACTAAGTCAGTAAAAGAATATTCTTTATCTCCATCTCTGTTTGTCTTGTTCAAGGCCATGAGCTTGGTGCCTTTATCAATCTGCCTTTCCCTCTTAGCTGCTTTGCCTGCAGTTAAAGTGGTTTTGTCCTGACATGAATATGAAATGATGGTCTATAGTGGGATGATGTATTATAGGTATGTATTTCAGAATTCTATAGTATAACATAGTATTTCTACTATACTCTTTATATCTTTAAACCTGAACCTTAGCTAGACTGTCATTGGCCCAAACACAGCAGAATGCATTATTATCCCGTATTAATGTCCCTTAATCCTTCCTTTTTGTTAACCACTCTCAAGAAAGCCACTTAATAAGGACAGAAAGTCACTAATTAAAATAGGAATTGTGTGGGGCTGGAAAACACTATTTTTAATCGAAAAGATGATGTATCCTGGTACAGAACAGAAGAAAATATCAAGGGTCTCCTAAGGCAGCTCGCTTGAAATCCTGCCATCTCTCCTGGAAACATGTCAGGAATGCTGCAGATTATGTGCAGAGTTATGGAGAGAGCCTGTTTCCTTCCCTTGTTGCTCAACCTATTGTCTTACATCCTTAGGCAAGCCCTTAGTATGGAAAGGACTCGAGATCAAACATAAGTGGGCTGATGAATTTGGAGTCAGATCCCTGATCCACACTTTCAAACCTCCATTCTCAATGCATAACTAACTTATTCTGCAATCAGAAATGTTTTTCTAATGGTAACTAAGGAAATTCAAAGGTGACTTATTTCACCAATCCCACAAAAAACTGCATCCCAGCAAAAACAGAATGGGAGGTGATCATATACTGGGACATGACAGGTTCTCAGTATCTTTTTAATGGACTGTAATGACTATGAATTCTTTTTTTTTCCCAATGATTAAATTCATTTATATGAGGAAGGAAAATCGAAATCTAGTAGAGGAATCAAGACATGGAAATGTAATCTGTGATTTTGTATCAGGCTAAAAATAAGACTTCACCAAAAATGAAGCAGTTACTTCTAAGGTCAAAGGTTCCCTACGTCAGAATCCTCCAGAGCAACATCCTCTCTCCAAAAGAGAGCAGTAGAAGACATTCAGTGAAATAATAAGATGGACAAAAAACTACTGAGTGATTTCTTGCTGATACATTCGCCCAGCTCCTGGCACTTCCTGAAGGGAAACTAACATCCATTCCACAGCACTTAATAACCTCCCATGGAACTGTTCCTTCTGGACTTTTCCACTGCCTTTTTTAATCCTCTTGGATCCTCAGAAACATCCTATGGTGATGAGAAACTCTGTTTAACTGTGCGTTGCATGAAAATTGCCTTCATAAGTTTCAAATCTTTTTGTCCAAGAATTTCTTTGACACACCCTGACTTCTGTGTTTTAAAGACTAATGACAGTGATTCCTTTCCCTTTCTCATCCTGTGCCTGACTGTACAGTCCTCTGTGAGACACCTGACACCATCATTTTCCCAAGCTTCAGTGTTTGACTGTTGTGTCCTTCCCTGCCCAATATCTATCCTCAAACACAGATCATTATTTGCCACCTTTTCCTACATTTCTTTTCTTTCATCTGATATATTACCTTTTTAGAAGCTGTGAGAACTACAAGGAATATTTAAAATAGGTCTTACTGCTCTTTCCAAGGTAACTGCTTTACACTTCTGTTAGCCCAGTTTCACACAAGAACCCCTAAATCAATGGGAATATACTATTACAGAAGGCTGGCATTTAAACACCCTCATTCTCCATCTATGGGCCCAGAATATGCTTATTATTCATTTGTGAGGGGATGTTTTGGCCCTATGAGCAGTGGAACAAACCCTCAAGATAAGTAACGTCTGAGGCAGCTGCTTGAGTGGATCCATCATTATCACTCGAATACGCTCTGTGGATAAACAGAGGCCTTCAGTCCCTGGGGCTGCTAATCTGACACCTTTCATGGAGCACTAAAAGAATTCACTTAAAATTAAAAACAATGCACAGCTGTTTCAATGGATAAGTCATGCCATTTGCATGAGGATAATGGATAATCAATATACAATGGTGACACAAATTAAACGTGGATTAAATAGTCATTGTTCCACAGCTATGCTCTGTGTGATTTTCCCAGATACCGTGTGATAGTCCTGTATTTTTTATTACTGCTTCAAGAAAAATGCATTTTCTTCTCTTGGAAGATGCTTCTTCTTTATCAGTCACACTGGTACAAAACAAACAAATGAAAGTGCTAATTTTCCCTGTTTATCTACCACATCAGCGTTCACTTTTTGAAGAGCTATAGAGATTACAGAGGGAAACTATTTCTTCTTATTGCAGTCTTCAGATATTTTTGGTGCAAGAGATTCTGGGAATGGGCCAATAATGACAGGGCATGATGAGCTTAACTAATTTTAAAATTCTAAAAGTTTTCTTGTTTCTGATATGCATTTTCTGTAGTTGATATGGAGATATAGATTCTTACCCTAAGAATAGGACATAAGGCAGACAGGATGAATCATTCCCTGGAGATGTCTGTCTCCCTCTACTCAGTACTAAGGGAGCCAAGGCAAAATGCTTAGTTTAGGCGTCAAAATTCTTGATGGCTACAATTCTGTGAAATGAATCTTATTCCTATTTGTTTTGTAAGAGTTGTCTAGCAACGTTCAGATATAAAAGAAGTTACTCCTGTTTTCAGTTTACTCATACAATAATAGTTAAATATTTCAACATTGTTAATGTATTTAAACACACATTCAGCCAACATTCGGACACGCATTTACTGTCAATGTAGAAGAGTAACCTGAGTGATTTATGAGAATTTATGAGAAATAGTAGACCCATGAAATCTTAAGCTTCGATCATTCTTTTCTTTAAGATCCATTGGAATTTAGGCACTGGACTCCTATAGCCTCCTTTGAAAGAATTATATTGTGGTATCCAAAATTTCACCAAAGCCTCGGTGACAATGAAGATCTGAAAGAGGCAGCTGGAGGAAGTTATGCACAGGACCAAGGGTTGTATATAGATTCTGAATATAGCTCTTAATCATTTCAGATAAGTCAACCAAAACCCATAATTAATAACAAAAAGTAATAATGAACTTCTGTCTAACATACACTACTTAACTAACCTCAATTCAAATCACTGACCTAGAAGTATTAAACTCCCTTTCCTATTACTAATCAGATGAAAGTGACACTGACTGCTCATAGAAATTACTTTTTTTTTCATTTGTTTCTCTGAGACAAATTAGGTTCTTTTCAGTCTGTGTGATTTTATTTCACAGGCAGACCTGATGCCAAAAACCCCACCACTTCTTTTTATTTGTCAAAACTTTTGTGGAGAGACAGAAAGATGGAGAGTGTTAAAAATCAGAATTATTTTAGTCATAATTATAATCTTAAGAAATTTTCATCCATGTAAGAAAATCCTTTATACTGGAAAAGAAAATACTGAAACATCCCTTTCTGTTTAACCCTGTCATTTTCCTTTCAAAATGGAATATTTCTGATGAAGGAAAAATGAGCAATGCAATTTTTTTTTTGACGATAGGTCTGTGAGCTTATGGCTTTTTCTTCATCCATTTTGAAAAATGTTCCTCTCATTCTTGCTACACATGAGTACTTAAACATCAGCATTTGCAATAGGAAGGCAGTCAGAGACTGAGACAGATCTCAGACAGACTTAACAGTAGATTTTAGGATCTATTTTGTTTTGTATTAAAACTGCTTTTTTTCTGTAGTCAGTAGTGAAATTTGCACTGACCTCATGGGGAACAGAGGACGACCTACATTGTGTACTTCCAAACAGCTCACCTCAAGTCTTGAAAATCTGTCCTTGCTTGGCTCTCCTGTTTGCTTCCTTGATCTGTGCTGTAATGGGAATTCTGCTGCTGCACTGCTGCCAGCCATCTGAGATGCTCACCATTCCCAAAGAATTTTGCTCTCGAGCTGGTTGCAAACTGACATTGCCTTTTTGTAATAAATTTATCTGGGTGTTTGCTGGCAGGGATGGAGAGAAATGCCAGTTATGTAAGTGAGAAAACCTGTTTTACAAGTGAAAATAATGTCTACAATCTGGAAGATTTAAATGAGTCAGACATTAGGATACACATTTAAACCCAAACCTGATATATTTGAATCCAGCAAATGCTTGCGCATGCATGCAATCCTTTGGTAATCAGTGAAGGAACGTTCACATGACTTAAACTTTTCACAGGTATAAGACTTTGCATGACTGCTCCCTCAAGTGGGAATATTAAGGTTTCTAAAAGTAAGTGGAGGTTCTTATTAAGGGTCATTTCCTAACAGCTGCAAAAGCAGTTGTATGAAACAACCTGAGCAGCTCACATCATCAGTTGAGAAAAACTGCACTGTAATAAATTATTTGTGGCCAAACAGCCAGCATTTGTGCCAAACACCAGTTAGAATTTCAGAGCAAAAATCAATGCCCATCTATTAATATATAGCTTAATATAAGCAAAACCAAAACAAACCAACCAACCAGCCACACAGAAAAAAACCCCCAAAATTTCAATTTTATTTATTTTTAATGTTGTCTGGATGTAGCAACAGATAATTAGAAATATTTAATGCAGGAAAACATCTGCAAGTTAAAATTTCTTAAAGCTTTTTATATTCTTAGCATTTGGCAGTACAGAAATGATATGTTAGGCATGTTGCACTCTCTCTCAGTATGATAGCGACTAAAGTGGCTTAAAATTGGATTCATTTATAAAGCTGGACACCATTAATATCACCCCCTGCATGACAGTAATTCATTTCACTCTGGTTTGTCTGCACAGTGGTAGGGGCTCTGGTCCTTGTATTCAGATCACAGTCCTAATTAAGTATTCATTATAGAATACATATTTTTTCATTTTAGACGGGATATCAAACATTCATGCCTGGTATTAAACTTGTTTACCATTGGACTACTGTTTTATTAATAAACACTGCCATACATGTCAGCACTAACTTCAGGGTCAAAAAGAGAGCTGGGTTGAAACTCAACCCTTACATGCAAATTTCTTGGAACATTTTGGGAAAAAGCTGCAACTTTTATATTAGTACCAACCCCTGAGATTTCAGGGGAAGTGATAAAACCTTTTAAGTTTCTTTATTCTACTTTCTCTTTGAATACACCTGAAATCTCATGAGGAAAAGCCAATCAGAGGTTTCTGGTGTCAAATAAAAGTCAATGGCAGATATTTAGATTTAGTTTGATTTTAGTGTTGAGATCACAGACACAGAGGTACATCTATAATGCAGTTAGTAATTCTCCAAAAGTCAAGCAGTCTGAGGAAAATGCCTCTATTTTGAGTCAGAATAATAATTTCTGAGCACTATAGAGCAAGCAATAGAAACCCATCTTACTCAAATCAGCTTGTGCCTATAGAGTCACAGGGGACATCAGTCTGCTCAATCTTCTCTGCAGCACACCTGGAAGGCATATCTTTATTATGGCCTCATTTTAAAAGTCCATATGAATTATGAGCCTTCACCTTACAAAGGTGCACAGTCTTGCTGGACAAAAACTTTTCCAAAGTAGAAGAGAGAAGCCAGAGACACAACTAATATTGCCCAACCATAAAAATATAAAAAACATATTCATAGTTGAGGTGAATCAAGAGAGAATCCAGCAACTTTATCCAGACTCTTGTTTCCTTATTCTACCTTAGGGAAATTCCTTGGGATCTCCAGAAGACAAGAGGGGGTTGCCTCATGTTTCGTTCATTCCCTTGACCTGTCAATTCTGAATGGACTAGGACCTATCAAGATTAACAGGTATTTTCAGTGTTGTGTCACAACTTTCGGCATTTGTGGTCTAAGATAAGCCTTGAAAAACCATAGAGATGACAAATAACTGTACAGAAATTGCTGGATTTAGACTGTGTTAAAGAAAGTGTAGAAAAATCCCAGTATTTCCATCTTCATAATTTCCACATGTAGACACTTCCAAAAATCTCAGAGGATAAAAGTGAAGTAATTTTTATAGAGAGAGAATACTCAGGAATAATGAAATAAATTCTTTAATTGAACAAAAACTCTCCAACTTGACAGCTTACTTTTCAAATAGAAAAACATATATTTGTCGTTTTCAGAAAAAAAAGTCACCAATCCCCCCTGAAAAAAAACCCCAACCAACCAACCAAAACCCAACCAAACTCAAATGAAATCCACAAAACAAAACATAAAAAAACCCTACCCAAAACGAACCAAACAACATCCCCCTGTAAAACCAACCCAACTTTGAATGGGAGTTGTTTGGGGTTTTTTTCCTGTACCTAAGGGAAGCTAGTGTGAAGAGAAAGTTGAAGCTTTATAGGATGATACAAACAAGGGAAGGGATTTAAGTGTTTTTTCTGGGAGAATTATTCTGAGAGTCCTAGAAGACTGGCCATAGAAGAATTTTGAGATCTTCTGCTTGGATTATTTAAATATTATTTGGATAATTAGCAGAAAATGTGAGAGAAGACAGAAAATATAATGTGTGGTACAGTTTTCTCTGAAGGAAGTTGTGTTTTGTTGAAAAAGTAATTAAAGAAATATTTTTGGATGAAAGTATAGTCAAAAGATAAAATGCTACTTTGAAATGTTCCATTAAGTTTAAAGTTCCATTTACCACCTAGGAGGGTGTTTTGATGACTGAGCTATTTTCACGAGTGTTCCACAATAAACTTCAGTCAAAAAGAAACACATTAGCAAAGACCTACTCTTTATATTGTTTAAGCTAACATAGTACATTGGGAATTAAACAGGCAGGGGAGCACAGATGAGCAGCTTCATCAGGCAGAAAGACATTAATGAATGTCTAGTGGTTCGAAAAGGAGGAACTGGCCTCTTAATCTGGGTAATAGGCATCCACACCTAAACTGTCTCCTGACTGATTTGGATATCCATTGTGTAGATGCTTCTGACTAAGTTATCTCAGAGTCCCTTGATCATCAAGAGGATGATTCTTTCCAGCCTGAAATATATATGCAAAAAAGACTGTATAAATTGCATCACGAAAGCTCCTGCCACTGTCTGTGGTGTAAAAAAGAGTGAATTATGAGTTTACAGGAAGATGGTGCTGTAAATGTCTCCCAGATACAGTTAGGTGAGATGAACCCAAGAGAATGTTACTCAGTTCCCTGGAGTGACAACTAGAAAGCACATACATATCTTTATTTTCTTAATGTAACTTGAAGGCTGGGATCAGCAGTAGGCTAACAAAGATAGAAAGAAAAGGAAATAATGGTAATAGAAATGTCTTAATATTACATTGAGCGCAATGCACAGAACATCATACAATCAAAGAGTCATAGAGCAGTTTGTGTGGGAAGGGATCTTAAACCCTAGCTCCAACCCCCCTGCCATGGGCAGGGATAACTTCCACTAGTCCAGGTTGGTCTACTCCACATCCAACTTGGCCTTGGGCACTTCCAGGGATGACACAGCCTCAACTTCTCTGGACAACCTTTTCTAGTGCCTCACCATCTTCAACAGGAAGAGTTTCTTCCTAATATCCAATCTAAACCAACTCTCATTTGGTCTGAAGTCATTCTCTCTTGCCCTGTCACTACAAATGTTTGCAGATAGTCCCTTTCTGTCTTTTTGTAGGTCCCCTTCAGGTACTGACTGGAAGGTTGCGATTAGACCACACCGGAGCCTTCTTTACTCCAGGCTGAACAACCCCAATTCTCTCAGCCTTTCCTCATAGCAGAGGTGCTCCATCCCTCGAGTCATCTTGGTGGCCTCTCTGAACAGGTCCCTGTCTTTCCTGTGCTGGGACCCCAGAGCTGGATGCAGTGCTCCAGGTGGGTCTCAGCAGAGTGGAGCAGAGGGGCAGAATCCCCTCCCTCCCCTGCTGCCCACGGGGCTCTGGATGCAGCCCAGGACACGTTTGGCTCTCTGGGCTGTGAGTTCCATGGCCGGGGCATGTCCAGCCTCTCACCCACAGCACCCCCAAGTCCTGCTCCACCTCTTCAACCCCAGACAGGGCTGAGACCAGGATTGCCCCAGCTCAGGTTCATCACCTTGGACTTGTTAAATCTCATGAGATTCCCATGGGCCCACTTCCTGAGTTTGTCCCGGTTCCTCTGGATGTCATCCTCAGGTATGTCAGCTACACCACTCAGGGTGGTGTCACATGCAAACTTGTGGAGGGTGCACTCGATCCCTTTGTCTGTGTCATTAATAGAGATATTGAATAAGACTGGTTCCAATGCCACCTGTTGCTGATGTCCATGGGGACTCTGGGCCACTGACCATGATGTCCTGGATGTGACCACCCAACCAATTCCTTATCCACCTAACAGTGAACCCACCAAATCCATCACTCTCCAATATAGAGAGAAGGATGTTGTGGGAGACATTCTCAAAGGCTGTGTTGTTTGTTACAAAGTCCGTTGTGAGCAGGATACCACTGTAGACCTAGGTCCAAAATAAAGGTATAGAACCAATGCAGTAATGGTACTGAGAGAATTCAAAGTTTTAGTGAGGACACCAGAGCTAATGTTTTATTCTTCTGTGGGAAAATATGGTCCATGAATAGGGCAAGCTGCTGAATTCTGCCCACGGAAAAGATTAGGGTATTGAACTCTTTGTTGAGGGCAGGGACTTGCCTTATTCTGTTTCTCAGTTTCCTCATGTGTAAAAAGGAATTATAATTTTGAATGGTTCTGTGGTTCTCATTAGAGCTGCAATTTTTTTTCTTTTATTTTCTATTTTTCTTTTATTTTCTTTTAATTTTTTTTAACTTTTATTTATTTAATGACTAATTTATTTGAGAGTAAAAACATAATCTAGAAAAGCACATCTAAGAAGTTCAATTGTAGTGTAATATTAATTATTCCAAATTGAAGTTGAAGCTAGGAAATTTTGAACTCAGTCAGGAAAAATGAAAATGCCAAATATTTTCCTGCTTTTCAAGAGAGAGTCACAAAACATCCTAGTCACCAGCTACAAATATCAACAAAACAAGGTGGCATCTTGCATTCTAAAACCTACCAATATTTAAATCACATGTGTTTTATTTGGAATTAATGCTTTTTCTGACTTGGGATTCAAACTTGCATATCCTTCATCTGCAGGGAAAAGCCCAGGAGCTAAGGACTGTATATTCTAAAATTGGTTTCCTTCAATGTCAAGATAAATAGACAACTACTGCATAATCAAGAAAGCGCAATCGTTATTCATAATGCTTCAGGTAAGATATTTAGAAATATGATATTTACGTTGATGCTTTTATTTGCATTGTGGAAGAGGAACTGTCTGTACAAAATTTTTACAATCACATATTTCTGAACTTTTTATTAACTTCCTTTATGAAAAAAGCAGACAATTTATAATTTAGCTTACTAGAAGTACTGAAAATCTTTAAATGTCTTTCTGGAGTTCTTTGAAGTATTTGGGAAAACATCAGGTTTTGTTGGGGTTTTTTTGGTTGTCTGGTTTGGATTTTTTTTTAAGTAGCCACTATTAATCGATTATGACTTCACATTTATTCCAGCTTGAAAAATAAGCTTTTTTAGCTACTCTAACAGAAAAAATCCAAACATAAAAATTGCATTTTCCCATATTTGCCCATTATCATCAGAAGAATTTACCTGTTTATGATAATAAACATAAAAGCCCAGGTTAAAAGTATATATATTTACACAGAATTTCACATTTCTACCAATAAAATGTTCAGGGGAGGAAAACAGTCCTGCTTTTTTTGGGCTTAATTTTTTCTTTTTTTTTTATATTATATCTTAATGTGCCATACATAAAAATTCAAAACAAAACACTTGAGACATGAAAAAGTATTTTTGAAATTGCCACAACATGGTGTTTCAAGCTGATTAAAACTTAAGGATTATTTCTATTTTTTTAGAAACAAAAATCAACCAAATAGGCACAATTTGGAGAAGTATTTAGAACTTGTCTTAACTTCATTGTCTGACAGAAAACCAGCAGAAGTTAGTAGGAATATCTTCTAACTACTGCTGTTCAGAAAGCATTTCTCAGTAGTAACACCGAGCATGGCAAAAGCAAGACACGACCTGTATATCTGCTCTCTACTGTCAAGATCCGATGAAGTCTTGTGATATTTTCAGAAGCAGCTGCCATGAACCAGGCAAGAGTTGGATGTGGAATGGATTGACCTTCTAGAAAGCATTTATTGGTGTAGTGGTGCTGTTGCTTTTGTATACATACTGTCAGTTACCTATCCCACCCACTATGGAAAAAGTTGTTTGACATCAACAGTTACAAATGCCAAAATTCTACATTGGGTCTGTAGAAAACAGAAAAAAAAAACAACCAAAAAAACCCTATAAACTTGCATTAAAAATGTACTGTTTTGGAACTCTCATTGTTCCTGGGACAGTCCTACTTGTGGAACTCAATTTATAGATCACCCATTTGAGATCTGATCTTAGACCAGAAGAGGGGTTCTTTCCAACTCCGATGACTACGTGTTTTGGTCTCCCTTGCCACTAAGAACACCCATGGGCAGCATTGCTTTCTCCAAGCTGCTTTTAATGTTTCTCCTCACTTTCCAGGCCTTTGTGGTGATTTGCCACACTCTGACTACTCTCTCCTAGATCAGGTGAATGCTCAAGCACAGAATATGCCACTGAGATCTGTTGTGATAGTGGAAGGCCTCCTGCACAATGGCAGAAGAGAATTTTTTTGTCCTTCATCTGTGCCTTTAAACACGAGAGTGAGAAGGAAATTTTCCAGGCTATTCATTTATAACAGGCAGAATGAGCTAGAAAAATGTCCTAGTTATTGCAAACCTGTGAGAAAAGGATGTGGTTTGAATATGACTGAATAAAAATGAGGGCACACAAACTCAGTGAAGAGATGTTAGAGTGCTTAACAATAATGGTTACAGTCTCATTTTCTGACAAACTGGAATAGAATATAATCACAATGTGAGCTCCATAATTAAAGCAAAGATAGCAGTGACATTTTTATTGTATATTTCAACTGCTGAGTAAGTTCCTTTTCTTCTATTTTACTTTTTTTTTTTTTAAACTCCTAGAGAAACTATTCATTTTTGTAGGCAGGAACAACCCAGCTAGTGGAACTCTTAATTGCATGCAGCTTTGTGCCAAGAAAAACTCCAATCCAGTGAGTCTGTTTTGTTAAGGAGCTATGGTGAAACTCTGAGGTTTGGTTTCAAAGCGTGAATGTTTAGTTGCCAAAAAAAAAAAAAAAAAAAAAGCATCCTTCAAAATGTATTCAGAAAACAGTCCCTGTTCTGATTGGAGTCTGAATCAGTCCAATTTTTAGCCAAAATACACTTCATTTTCCAGTCTTGCTGAAAAAGACCCCAAATGCCAAATTTTGATAATGCTGGATCCTAAAAGGAAAATTAATATGAAGACCTCTTTTAAGCAGAAATCAAATTAAGAATAACCAAAACTCTACCATCTCCTTTTAGAAGCAGAAAGATTCCTTGGCTATTGTATTAATTTATTCCAGTGCCTATCTTTCAAAAAATTGAATTTATTCTCTTACTCTGCTATTAGTTTGTATCCTGCCTTCAGTAGACATGAAAATATTTAGGTTTCTTTTGGCAGAAACATTTTTCCAAGCCTGAAGACTTTCAATATAGTCTATGTATCACATTTCTGTACTGCCAACCATAGTCCTTTGGCTTGCTTTTCTCAGTCCACTTTGCCCACAGGGCTATTCACACAGTTGTTCCTCCCCTGAAATCCTTCTATCTGAAATAAATAAGGTTTTGGCATAAAAACATCCTTTCTTTAAAATATCACAGGCATATACACAAATTACAGAGTCAGCGTCTATGAAAGTTACAACTTCCTTATGGTTTCAGATGAGGTCAGATATCTCAGATGAGAGCTCAGGAGGGAATGAAGAATGATAAGCAAAGATAAATGAAACATACAGCATGACTTTATATGAAAAGATCTAGCAGAAATGGAGAAAAGAAGCCTGGGCTTCTAAATATCGAGCTCTTGTAACAATGATTCATGTAAAATTTTCACTGACTGGTCACACCTAATTGAAACTTGATGAAGAGATCTCCAGGTTTTCTAAGCTCTAGTAGATTGGAAACATCCTAAAAATACCTAAAATACTTCTTGTTCTGATATATTCTGGCCTTATATTATTGTCTTTCTGAAATCAGTAATCACCTGCAAGTTAGAAAAGACAATACATACAAATAAAGGTTGATATTGTCAGCTCAACTGACAGTAAAGATAAATTAATTACTCTGCCAAGATGTTCAAAAAAACATACTTTTTGAGTTTCCAAAGTAGCTTCAGAATTGGGCTTTTTTTTCTGTTTGTTTGGTTTTGGTTTTGATTTTGTTTTTGGTTTTGTTGTTGTTGTTTTGGGGGTTTTCTTGGGGTTTTTTTGTGCGTTTTTGTTGGTTTGTTTTTCTTTTTTGTTTTTTGTTTGAGGTCTTTATGTAGGAGATTTTTTTTTTTTGGTGATATTTCACCAGTTCTTAATGTATCTCAACTGGTTTTTCCTTTCTTAAAACCCCTTGAAAAAATTCCCAATAAAAGAATTAATCTGTCACATGAATTGATTAACTGCACAGCAAGCTCATGCTTTTAAAGATGTCTCTATTGTAGGAAAATTAATTTCTCAAGCTACTTAACACACTTCTAGTAAAAGCTTTCCACCCCAGGGAGTGCAATGAGCAACAGTACCCGTGCAGGCACAGTAGAAAGTTTGTCAAGCTGTGCTTTGTTTACTATTTCCAAAGAACAACTTTATGTTGAAGCAGGAAAATATAGATGTAAAGTTCTTAGAACTGTCCCAAATATAATTCCAATTTTTCCTCTCTTCCAGTTGCTCAAAGATAGACATGATGGTGCAAAAGCAAATGCTTGCTCCAATTTATTTTATTTTTTTTCAAGTAAGTAACTAAGAATAGTCATGGCTGGAAAGTTTCCGAGGGTGAAGCTCCATGGCATCCCTGGGTGACATATTCCAGTAGTTCTCCCCTGGTCTGATGAAAAAGGTTTTCCTAATATCCAGTCTGAACATCCCAAACAGCAAGTTTATTATCCTTTTCTTTACCCCCTCCTGAAAAAAAATTGGCCTTTTCGTCTTTATTACTTCCCATGAAGCAGCTGCAAAGTGCAGTTAGGTCAGCTCTTGTCTTAACCAGAAAAGTTGTGAAATGGGGCAGTGAATGGTGATTCAGAACAAATAACAGTTAAGATAAAAAGTTTAAAACATCTGTAGTGGTAGGAATTATGCCACAACCATAAGCATGTCAGATCAATGCTCTTCATGGAGTCTTGCCAACTCCTCCTGACCCTTCTGTCTTCCAACTGAATAAACTGTCTCTTTTCCTCAAAGATGCAACCAGGAATCTCAAGAGACCAAAACTCTGTCAGAACCTTTTCAAGCTGAGATGGAACCAGCTTAAATACAAACCATGGCAGCTTCAGAAACAGTTTATGTGTATGGATTTTTCATATAATTTAACTTGTAATTAAGTTCTTGCCAACCCAGGAATTGACACTTTCTGGTTTTACAATCCAAATTTGTTGATGTTGCTTTCAAGATCAGTGAATATTTGTCTTGAAACGATCCTGGGTCCTTCAGTAGGATCACAGAATCATGGAATAGTCTGAATTGGAAGAGAGCCACAAGTATCATCAGGGAATGTTTGAGGTCCATGTCTGTGCCCACAGGACCTTCTTACTAGAAGAAAGAGACTGGCTGTAAATTCCACTTAAATGTTTAAATCACAGCTATCACATTTGTAGCCAGTGGAATTCACATTGCTACACATCTAATCCCAGCCACTGCTCAGACCTGTACCACAGCTTAATCAGAAAAATTTTTGAACAGTTATTAGTAGTCAGAAGAAATCTACTGTTGTTGGTTAGTGAAGATCTCATCTTCACAATGTCAACAACATGTTTTGTATAATGGTTTTAAAATATGGCCAGTGCCTTTTTGGTCTATGCTAAGCCCTATAAAATTAATAAAGTATGTTTCCTCTGCTGTTAAATTAGTGGTGCAGTTTGCCTAATAAAATATGTTTTGCTGTCCTGGTTTTATGGGCAAAGTAATAAACTACAGTTTCTAAAAGCAGCTTGATACGGTACAAAAAGCCTTTACAAATTTCTACTTAGATTCTAGTCAAAAATAATAAAGCAAAGATTATTTTTAGATTAAAGACCATATGTTAGACAATAGACATTTTGAAAAACACTGTGGTTTTCATAATTATGTTCAGGTGCTGTTTTCTAATTCTAACCTGCAACCGTAAGATATTAATTTGTTGGTTATGGGTGGGAAGAAGGAAAATAGATATATATAATATGGCAAAAAATACAGAAAGATGTTAATATGCTGTGATCTATTAGATTCTTGATCAGTTCTTATGTGCCCTCCTCTCCCCACCCCTGAGACAGAACAAGAGGCTATTTCCTCTTTTTCCTCTTTATGATTTCTGATGCATTTTTCCACCTCTGTGTTTAAGAATGAAAAAAAAGGTGGGCAAAAAAAAGTAAATGACTTCTTCTCTTTTCCCAAAATACATAAAGAAATACATCCATTGAAAAAAAATCAAAACCAAGCAGGATCTCCATGTAAAAGGAATCACAAAGAACAATCTGTGTCTACCTGGGACATTAATGATTTTTTAAGAGAGTGAATTTAAAAAGTTAATAACTCAAATATTATGGTGGGTAAATCTTGACAGACTCTGAACTTGGTGGAGACTATATAGGTCAATAGCTCTAAATCTTTCATAGCTGTGTTCTTGATTATTCTCCTAAAAAATACTTATGCACAAGTTTCAAGATTTTTTTTTTTTTTTTTTTGGTATGGTGCAAATACAAAGAGCTTTCAGGTGCAGAATAAAACAAATGAGGGTGGACCTAACCTTCAACATCTTCAATTAGGGACGTTCTCTGTGTTCACAGTCTTATGTCTTTTCCTGCCTCCCATGGAGGATTTTATCACCTTCAAAATTGTGTGCTTAAGGTAAGTAATATGAATAATTTCTTAAACAAATCACTCTCAAATGTCTACTCAAGTTTCCTGCACAACTAACTTAATTTAGACTGGAAATGCTTAAGGCTAAGCAAACATATACACATATATATATATGTGCTCCCTTTAATTTTTTTATGCATTTAATGCCTAAAATTTTCATATACTTAAATCCTGTTGCAGTCTCCTAGGGGATTTAAACACATTTATGTGCAATTCTTTATTGATTCATTTGCAGTTATTCAACAATGAAGGCTAGTTTTGTGAAAGTGTTGAAGAGGCCTTTTTTGCCTGTTTGCTTGGGTGTTTCTTCTAGATATAGTATTTCAGCCAATGAATTGGAACATTTTGATTTTTCTCCAAATTTTCCTTGAAACATTGGATCGTCATTTAGAACTTGGTGCAGAATTCTTACAAGACTCTGAGAAAAGAAGTATATCTTACCTCATAAGAGGTTTGTATTTTTTATAACACAAGGGATCATCTGCCAAAATGAAAAGTTGTGTGGCAATGAGAAAAGAAAAGTTAAAAAATGAGAAATTTCAGTCCAGGATCAAAATGGACAGCACACGGAAATCTATGTGATCTTTTTTTTTGACTGTTCAGTTCTATATTTTTTTCCTCATTAAGAATTTTGTGCAGATGAGAAATTAAATTTACCTTGAATTGGTTTGGTGATTTAAGAGGTTTTCCTTAAGATATGAGATGGCTGCACACAAGATGGCTTTTCCCAAGCTTCACAGCTGAGAAACAACCTTTTATATGGTGATAAAATCAAAAGTGTCCCCTGGTCACCAGAATATAGAGTAACTTGTTGCAATGGTTTCCAAATTTATACAACAGCTTAAATAATAGACCCTTGTCTTTCATCAGAAAGCCCTCTTAGCCTACTGTACAAGGCTCCTCTGAAATATGGAAGAGAGGAGGGCAAAACTTTTTTGAAAAAGTTTTTGAACTTAGTTTTACACTGTCCATTATATAAGTTCTAATCATTAGATTATTAAGTGGAATATAATCAAGATTTTCAGGCATCTTGCAAGTCTTTAATGTGGGTTAGGTGATGAAATAGGTTTATGTGACCCTTGTCAGCACAAAAGCAAATATATAGCACATAATAGATGTAGCTGATGAGGGAAAAGGTGAGTCTTTAGGCTACTGCAAGAGATTAGGGAACCAGTGTTCTTTTTTCAAGGACTTCTATGTTGTTTAAAATTAGTAGCATTTAAAAGCACTCAATCCAGTTGAACAATATAATACTAAATTCCAATTTTTAAATCATGAGGCTTGTATTTCTTTGAAATAATGAGTGCAAGACATTTACTTAATGTTGATAAGGTTTAAGAATAATGTTTTTTCAGGTGTAGGATCCATGGTGTGCTGAGATGTAGTGACTGTCTGTCAGAAATAAGAGTAGGAAATCGCAGTTCATCAGGTCTGACTTTGCAAATAGCCTTTCAGTGGTGCTAAATCTAGCACTGAATGATGCCTAAAAAGCATCAATATGAATATCAACCAGCAGCATTTTCCTTTAAAAAAATCCTTGTTTCAGACAGGTTTGCAGAATACTACATTCAAGGTGGGCATATGCTGAAAATATTCAATTAAATATCAGGAAATTGTTGCAACTCCACTTACTACTCGAATGATGTGTTTGAATTGCATATTTTTTGTCAGTGAAAGCATAGGTAAAAGGTCAGGTCTTTTCCTGAAAATGGTGGGGGTCAGTTTTCAGAAGGGATGTTCAGGATATTAATATACCACCTCTCAAGCCAGACCATAAGGAGTGGAGAAAATGTATGGAATTTGACAAGAATGAGACCAGTTTCCAGAAAGAATTAGGTCAGTTTCCAGAAGGACATTGCAAGTATCTTTTACTGTTTCTTTCCTTTATGTATTTTGTTTCCAATTTTATGAAGAAGTATCTTATTCTGACCCTTGTTGGAGTAAACTCATTAAACATTTTAAATAATAAAAAGTGGTCTTAAATTTCTTTGAAAAATATTGAGAACTTCTTTTCTTAGGGATCAGTGAACTAACTGTGAAACTCTTTATAAAAGTGTGTCTTGAGACCTTTGTGTTCTTTTTTATGTGTTACTGAAATGTTATTTGGAAAGAAGAAGAAAGTGAGATGAAAATTAGGACCTGAAAATAGTTATACATGTTATAAACACTAACAAGATATTTGAAGATCTGTATTGCTGTGTTTGGTTTTGGGTAGAAAAGTTAAGCTGAGATTTGTTTTATGTCCTTTGAAACTTAGATCCTTCAAGAAGATTTTTATTTGTTTTAATTTTCTTTGCACTTTACCATCAGCTGTATTGATAGAACAACCGTGTATAGCTCCAAATAACTCCTGCAATAAAGCAAAAGAAGAAATACATTTTGCTCCATCTAAAGCTTCTCTCCCCAGTTATGTTTGTCAAAAGGTAAACCTTACTTCTCTAGTGATCTCAGCTTCTTTAAGAGGAAATTCCAATTATCAGACAGGGAATGAGCAGTGGCTGGAATAAAGGAAGAGATGGCTTAGTGAGAAAGATAATACACTGCTTCATTTTTGAATAAAAGAGATCAAACAGTGGAAGATTCATTCCTGCTTTTGAATAAAGGCACTGCGCTAATTTAATTTAAGTTGCTGATTACAATTTCCAAATTTCTTCAGTGTTTTCCTGAACCTGAATATACAGTGGGAACTGGAGGCACGGAGAAGGGGCTGGAGAGCAGGTGGCAGATGTGGCAGCCACAATTCCCAGCTTCACAAGGGCAGACCAGCTCTGTGAGCACTGGTATTGTTATACCAGAGACAGAGTGTGAGGACACTCTCCTCATGCACTTGGTGATATGGAAGTTCTCTGTGCATAACTCAAGGCTTGAGAATGCTGGGAATGAAGCAGAGGGTGTCACACTGAAGCAGTGCCTGAACCACTTTAAGAACCACCCTTATGTGACTTCAGAAACACATACTGCTTTCCTCCCATGAAATACATTCTTCGAACCCACAGACACATCTCAGACCCTAAAATAAGTGATCTGCACTTCTGAAGTCTTGAGAAGAGTGTATTTTTTACTCAGATTAATGGCAGCTCTTGGCGTTTGGTAAATAAACCATTTAGAATTCTAAATGAATGGATTTTGAAGATTACTTTCAAGAATCCCTTAAAATAAACAAAAAAATCCCAAATAATTATTCAAAATTTGTTAGGATTCTGTTAATTATTGTCTGTGGCTTTGTGAAGAAGTCTCAGATACCTCTGAATTTCACTAACACAAATTTTAGGACAAATTTTAGTATGTCCGACATTTTGTACATAGCTAGCTTACTACTCATGTTCTCATTCCTGTCTTTAATAAGAGTGGTTCAGTTGTCAAATTAATGAGCAATATTTCACCACATGTCTTAGATGAATACTACACAACATGAAGAGCAAATTATTGAAGTGTACTGTTCAAATGCGAAGCCTAAATAAAAAAAAAAAAAGCATCTAATTACTCATTGTAATAATTATAATTGTAAGACTGACTTGGATGCATGATTGATTTGTGACTTGTTCACACCAACAAAATCTTTCAATCATAACACAGACACTCAAGTTTGCAGATTGTATGTGACTGTATAGATTAAATACAGAGATGAATGAAGAAAATATGAAAAATCATCAGAATGTGTCAAATATTTCATTGAATTCTATTACCTTCTCAGTGTCACTTTTGAATAAAAACAATTTGAACCACCTTTTCCTCTCAAAATCTTCTAATTAATAAAGAAACATCTAGAAAAGAGCAGAAGTAGGCATGTTTCAGCTGCATTGCCAAACACACTATGCTTTCTTTTCTTCAAGGAAAACCAACAGTAGGTACCACTCTTAGCATGAAAGTGATCATGCTAATGAGATGATGTCATGTTTGTTGTAAGATCATTATCCCAAGGACTATGTTAATACATTCAATAAGCCTCCTGTGAACAGTGTGGGGTGGCCGCCCTCTTGGTTGGTACAGCAGCAATTTTAACCAGGGACAGCCAAAGATAAACACCTGATTTGTCTGTTGGTGACCTGGGGTTTCACTGCTGGGGATGTAACAAGGCAAGGCCGCCAGAGAGTGGGGTTTGTAGGTAGACTTGAATGAGCACTGGGCTTGTCTGTGTAGTAAGAACCTTCAACATTTTAAAAGACATCAGGAGAAAAGAAAGAAAAAGGGGGGGAAAAAAATGTAGGGAAAAAATCACCAAGTCAACTAAAGCGGCTTTCTGACAGTTTTAAGAGGTTTTTCTTACCCCTTTTTATTTTTAATAAAGGATGCAATCACACTTACTCCTAAACAATGGAATATGCTTACATGAAAATACTGCAGGTTTTATTTCAGAAAGCATATTGAAATAAATTCTTCTTGCAATTTCTGTTCCATTTCTTCCAACAAGCCCTGAGAAAAGCATCTCAATAAAGTAAGAAACCGATTTCTCCTGAAAAGAATCATAATTCATAATTAAACAAAATTATTTCTTTAAAAAGAATTTGAATTGCTCTCTCTATAAAACATTCTTCACTGAGTTACTTGTCTGACAAATATTTGGTGCTGAGAAAATACTTACAGATTTTCTAAATCTCAGTTTGAGTAGAGTAATCATGCAGGTAATCAATATTTGTTTCTTCTCTCTAATCAATCTGTGCCCTGAGTACTTTGCTAGGTATTATAGACAGGGAATTCTTCCTCTTAAAATCTTAAGAGGAGGACAAAGGAAATATGATGAGAAAGTACACATGGTTGCAGGATTTTTTTCTCAGATATGATTCTCACTTTAGTGATACAAAAACCCCAATATATTTCCATGCTCATCAGTGTTTGGGTACAATAGAATCACTCTGTATTTGAATTTAAGCAAATGAGAATTAAACTGGGCTTTTAGTCTTTCTATTCAGCTTTATAAATGACAAGCCTGAAGAACATACAGAATGATTTCCTTTTACTGCTGAATAGCAATCTCTTCCAACACTTACACATGTATTTCTACTTATATATTGGAGAAGAAATTTATTAAGAGGGAAAATGAAAAAAAAACAAAAACCACCAAAACCCATCTTCACCTTCCCATAGTTAATGGGATTCATTCCATTGTGCCAATGCGTTAACTTTGCACTTTTCTTCCACATATTTCTGTGCTATTTTGTATATTCAGGTTGTGGTGGAAGCAAAACCATTTAGTCTCATAGGCAAAGAGAACGGACTGACTTGGATAATCTCAGTATTTTGACACTGGTCCTTCAGGCTTAAGCATGGAGGACACTAATAGAAGAAAGTAAAACCACCCCACCAATAACTGAAAGTGATATTGTGCAGTGCCACTGCCTCAATGCCTCACTTTGGCATGGACTGTGCCGTGGAGAAAGCATGCAGAGCAGGGTTTGACACAGCAGATCTGTTGTCCCAGAGGCAGCCCTGCATCTTCTGCCTCTTTGTGCAGGGTTATTATCCTGCTAATGGGTCTGAAATTCTTCCCTATACCACCAGCCTGCAAACAGGAGCAAATTCCTTCTTAACACTGCTGAGTGAGTTGGCATGTGAAAGCAGATATCAAAGTTTAGATGCTTCATTCTCAGTTATCTGACGCTACATCTAACTGAGCTGCCCAAGTTAGAATTGTCCTTACCCAGTAAGGCGAGAGAAATCCCTGTAGGAGGTCATCATCCTGCACACCTTCAGAAGAGCTTATAGGATGCAGTGAGCAGCCCTTGGAAGTGCTTATCTTTTATTCTTAAAATTAGAGATAGTCACTACACCAGTCAAAACTTCAATTTCTAACTCTGAGGAAACTAGCTGTGTGAGACTAAGCTTAAATTTTGCATGAACAATAAAATCATATTATGTTCTATAGACTGGGAGGGTTGTATTATGAAATTATTAAAATGCTATATAAAAATATTAACAGGAAAACTGACTGCAAAAGAGTATGGCCTGTGACAAACGTATGTGGGTGAAAAGGGGAGAGAGGGAATTTCATGTTCCACAGCACTCAAGCAAAAGCAGCTTACTTATCTGTAATAACTAGACATGATCAGTAGCGAGGAAAATAAAATGAAAAAGTAAAAACAAGAGGTCACACAAAACCTTTGCAAACTGAAAGAGCTTGTGAGTCCTATCCAATGAAAACAACATCTGTGAAGGTAAATAATAAACCTAACCAGCAAAGATATGCTTCTCACATGAATCAAAATTACACATTTATGAGTGAGCAAAGATAAAAGATTTTACCAACATTAGTCCACTTTGATGCATTTTTTCAATGGTTTTCCTATCAGTTTTTATTTAGAATTTTTGGTCCCCCCCATTGCCCTCAGCTTCCATTCTAGTTTTTTAACTCTGTCTCTGTATATTGCATTTTTATGGCCAGGGTTTGGTAGCAGGGGGGCTACAGGGATGGCTCCTGTGAGAAGCTGCCAGAAGCTTCCCCTAATGTCCAGAAGAGCCAATGCCAGGCAGCTCCTGGATGGACCCTGACCAAAACCAAGGCAATCAAGAACAACAGCAATGCCTCTGTCATAACATATTTAAGAAGGAAAAAAGATATTGTGCTGAGGTATTTGTGGTCAGAGGAGAGCAGAGTGAGAATGTGTGAGAGGAACAGCCCTGCAGACACCCAGGGCAGTGCAGAAGGAGGGGCAGGAGCTGCTCCAGGCTCTGGAGCTCAGATTCCCCTGCAGTCCCTGGAGCAGCCCATGGTGAGGCAGCTGTGCCCCTGCAGCCCAGGGAGGGCACAGGGGAGCAGAGATCCACCTGGAACCACTGGAGGAGCCCAGGCTGGAGCAGGGGGATGCCCAAAAGAGGCTGTGAGCCCATGGGAAGTTCGTGCTCAAGCAGGATCCAGGCACGTGGACGCGTGGAGAGACGAGCCCAGGCTGGAGCAAGTTTGCTGGTAGAATTGTGACCCTGTGGGGGATGCACACTGGAGCAGCCTGTTCCTGAAGGACTGCAGCCATGGAAGAGTGAGCCACACTGGAGCAGGTTATGGAGAAGGACTCATATTAGAACAGTTCGTGGAGGACTGTCTCCCATGGGAGGGACACCTCACTGAAGCAGGGGAAGGGTTCTGAATTCTCTCCCTGGTCAGCAGCAGAAAAAATGTGTGATAAACCACCCATAACCCCCATTCCCATCTCCATGCAGTGCTGGAGGGGAGGAGGGAGAGCCTAGAAAAGAGAGGGCGGATGGAGGAAGATTTTTTATTTTATTTCTCATTATTTCCTCTTATTTTGTTGGTAATAAATTCAATTAATATACCCAAGTCAAGTCCATTTTGCGTGTGATGGTACTTGATGAGTAATTTCTTCCCTGTCTTTATCTCAACTCATGAACCTTTATTATATTTTCTCTCCTGTGGACAGATATGGGGGGGCTTGAGAGACCATCTTTGGTGGGTGTCTGGCATCCAGCCAGGGTCAACCCACTACTCTGATTTTGATTCAAAACAAAACAAAAGCACAAAATAGTATTTCCTACTTGGTCAAAGTCAGGGTGAACCAAATATCAGAATTACATCTGTGTGAATAGAAACTTTCAAGTTATATTTAATAGAACAAGTCCTGAATTCTTGCCTGATAAGCAGCACAATACTGATTCACATCACCTGAAACTTTAACCCCAGAGCTGATGAATGATTTGTCTTTTAAACTTTTTTGCTCTTATTCGAATTAAGTATGTTATCATGAATTTGAGACTTTCAAACTTCAAATAATTGTCAATATCTCTGAAAACACATCACATTCCAGAGGTTGCCTTGAACCCCATTAATCTGTAATCAATAAACAGGATTTTATTCCCTGCTATGCAAAAACGATTAGTGATCCTTGATGTAGAAGACAGAAATCGAGGCACTATGAGTGAAGACAATAAAACTGATTTTAGGAACAGCTTGACCTCTCTTCTTACTGAAAGAGGGTGAAACAACACTGCTTGGCACAGGATTCTCTTCGCTTTGCAAAAAAAGCTGTTCTTTTTAGAGGAAAGGTAAATCTCCTTCCATAGGACAAGGGTAAAGCACCATGTTTTGGGAGGTTCACTACCCAAGACAGACATTACTGAAAAGAACAAGGCCACAAATACAGGAATGTATATAGTGATAAAAAGAGAGCATATAAATAAAGTGCAGGCAGCTGAAGAAAAAAGCTATGGACTGATAAAAACCCTCAGTAAAATTAGCAACTGTCCTTGATAAAGAGGGAAGTATAAAGATTACACCCATTTTGCAAGTATGAGTTACTCTTTAGTGGCTGCATTTAACAATAAGTTCCTTGTCCCAATTATATACTTTAAAAATTAATTGAGCACACCCAATTTCCTGTCCTTTTGCTCGCACTGCATCACTGTTGCATGAGGTTCCTATTTATAGCTAAATGTCCATCTTATTCAGGGCTTTATGATAGAATGGCTACAAATTTTAGTCTGAAGCTCTGAGAAAAATGGGAAACAAACAAACCCCAGTCCTTATGATCCTCTCGGGGTATTTTTTTCCAGTAATTTATCTGTTTTAATAAAAAAAAGAATCTGCATTCAAAGTTGAGGCTTTCAGTTTGCAACTAAATGAACAGAAGAAAAGATTTTTTTAGGAGAAAATTAACTGATGAAAATTACTATGGCAAAGTGTACGAGGTAATAGCATAGAAGATGCAGATTTTGGGCTCTGTGCTGTTGCACTATTAAATTTACTGTTGTAAATGCTTGAGGGAAGGCAGGAGTTCCTCCATCCATGTTCAACAGGGCTCATTAGCTCTTGCACAAAAATACAAATTCATGGCTGTAGAGCTCCAGAGGGGAGCTGACTGCAATGTAACCATCCATGCGGCTGGGTTATATGAGCAGTGTTCAACAAGTCCACGCACACCCATGGCTGTAAAAGTTGCTTCCTTTATGGAAACTTTGGTGGGATTCAGCTCCAGATGTAGAAACCTCCATTAGTGATCTGAGAAACTGGGGAGCAAGGAAAGTTTACCAAGCTCTATGATCTCCACTGATCTTCCAAATTTTTTGCCAACATACAGGACTGGAACACATTGAAATGACCTTTGGTTTCCCTACTAACCTCCCATGACTGTCAAGAAGGTGCATGAAATTAATTTACGGTCAGGACACCCACAGTGGGACTTGTCACCAATTTTTTGATCTCTGTGATGCAGATGTCTGTGAATCCCACTGCTAAAGTAGGGTGATATTCAATTAAGGTATCTTACATGTTTGCCCTCTTCAAGCTGACCATCAGACTCATTTATGGCTACACATTCAATGATTTTTGGTAGCTGATGTGCACTCTTCTGTGAAAACAAATTCTTGCTGACGTGTGCGGGCACTGACAGTTTTTGCACAGGTTTTAGCTAACCCTACAGCTCTCCCCGCCATGACAATAGACCAGTCAATACAGCTGCATCAAAATGTGGCCAGCAAGACAAAGGAGGGGATTCTGCCCCTCTGCTTCCCTTTGGTGGGACCCCTCCTGCAGTGCTCTGGGATTCCAGCACAGGAGGGACATGAACCTGTTGGAGTGAGTCCAGAGGAGGCCACCGAGGTGATCAGAGGGATGGAGCACCTCTGCCATGAGGAAAGGCTGAGAGAATTGGGATTGTTCAGGCCGGAAAAGAGAAGGCTTTGGGCTGACTTAATTGTGGCCTTCCCGTACCTGAAGGGAACTTATAGGCAAGATAGGGCAAGATTGTGCACAAGAGTAGGTAGTGACAGGATGAGAGGGACTAGGTTTAAATTGAAATGGAGTAAATTCACATCAAAAAATTGGAAAAAAATTCTTTACTGTGAGAATAGTGAGCCACTGGAACAGGTTGCCCAGAGAAGCTGTGGCTGCCCCACCCCTGGAAGTGTCCAAGGCCAGGCTGGATGGGGCTCTGAGCAACCTGGTCCAGTGGAAGGTGATCCTGTCCACAGCAGCATTGTTGGAGCTAGATGATCTTCAAGGTCCCCTTCCAAGCCAAATCATTTTATGATTCTATTTTATTTTTCCCCAAGAAGTCCAAATAAGAAATTATTCAAGACGCCAGACCCAAAGGAAGAGGTTTTATTCCTGAGTAATATACGTATTTGTCATCAATGGTTATTACACAGATGTTAAAAGAAGTTTTCAGCTGAACTGTCCCATGGATTCCAAATACTACAGATTCCAGATTTCTCATCCCCTCCCTCTGGGAGTGAGGTGGCACAGATTATCTTTCTTGCTAAGAAAATAAAACAAAAATTATGGAGCCACTTTAAAAGGAAAAATGGGAGATTAAGGCAAAGTAATAATGTAGCTTGAGAGGGCAAACTCTATAAAGACGTACATTGCTCTCTAACTGCACAGAGCACATTAAGATCATAATATTCTATGTCTTTTTGGGCTTTGGGAAAAGCAGGCTGTCCCCTGAACAGCAGAATAAATGAAACCTCGTTTCCTATGTTTGTTCTGCTTGAAATTAAGTACTCTAATATCTAATCTTGTGTGAATTAAGACTCATAATTTTTGTCATTTCATGTTTACTTCTAAACTTTCCTGAAATAGATATTTTTTGAGGTCTAATAAAAATCATGCATATAAAATATACAAGAGCACTGCTCTTTTGTTAAATTAAGCAGAATTCAAATATTGCTTCAGTATATTCAACATCAAATATTTTCAGTGCTACTGTAAAGGAGCAGTAGAAAGAAAGGCATACAGATGCAGATACACCAACATAGAAACGTGATTGTAAATGCTTTATTTCCTTTGGGAATTAGGTCCACATTGCAGATATGAGTCAAGAGATCTTTCTTCTTCCTCTGATCAGATTTCCTCACATATTTTCAATTTGTCTGTTATTGCTGTCCCCAGAAAAAAACCCCACAGCTTTAGCTGAATTGAGAGGCACAAGCTAGTGCAAAATTTAAATAAAGTTATCTAATATTGCTGGTGGTCCTTTCTTGAAATGAGTTTGTATGATGAATCCAATGTGGTATGTGTGCCTGGACTGCCTAGAACCATCCCATTTCTCTCACCACATATTTAAACACTCTAAAATTTTGAAATTTAATTTTCATTTATGCTGTGTTAAATTTCTTCCTGCATAGTGTTCATTTGGCAAGAATATGATTTCCAGAAACTCTACTGGTAATAAAAAACATCAGCTTTTGTTGACAAAATATAATTGCTACCTAGGGTATTTCAAAATAGCACACAACAATTAAGGTTTGAAATAACCTAACTGCCAAGTACATCTCATTACTTCAGCATAGCCAGTAGCACAACAAGAAAAGGGTTAAATAGGATTACATTTAGCACAACAAAATCTCTGTTTCTTCAGAAGAGGCCAACTTTGTTTCTTTCTTACAGATGTATTTTTGCCAACTTGGTATTCCCTCCAGGACCCACCAAAATTCTGTGAAAGTCAGGAAATTGTTTTGCTTAGTGTTGGAGAAATTGTATTTATGTTCTTCAGCTGAAGTTACTGGGCTCAAGTATCTGGTTGTTGCTGCTCAGAGAGAAGGGGAAAAAAGAAAGGGAGGGGTGGGGAGAGAGAGGGAAGGAAGGAAGGACTTCGGAAGGAATTCAGAAGGAAGGAAGGAAGGAAGGAAGGAAGGAAGGAATTCGGAAGGAAGGAATTCGGAAGGAAGGAAGGAATTCGGAAGGAATTCAGAAGGAATTCGGAAGGAAGGAATTCGGAAGGAAGGAAGGAAGGAAGGAATTCGGAAGGAAAGAAAGATTTGTTTTATTAGACACAAGTCAGGGTATTGAATCACTTCGTGCAGACAGGATTATGGTACTGAATAAAGGTGTCTGTGAATCATAGAAGAATTAACACAATTCAACCCTTTCTCCAGCTGAGTCAGGCTTCTAAGGTTGTTCTTTTTCTCAAATTTTAGAAATAAATAAATAATTGTATGTGGAAAAGATGCACAGTACATATTTGCACAGCAAAAAAATTGATTTTGAATGTGACCTGGCTCAGACGTTCAGTAAGAATTGAAAAGGAGGGATACATCTTAAGGAATCACATTACATAGAAAAATGTCTTTAAACAAATGCTAGAAGGGAAAAAAAAGCAAACAACGCAGAAAGAGAAAAGAATGGACTGAATAAAAGGAAAAAAGGCTGTGCTTAGTGTCACTGAATTCAGTAAGTGATTACACGACACAGGGTTCATTCAGGACCTAGCAAGTGATCTACAGCCTGTGTTCTGCAGGAGGTCAGAATGGAGATTAAAGTGACCTTTTCTAGCCTCAAATTCTATGAATCCAGTTCTGAACCTAGGGTCCCAATGGAAACTAAGTGACGATATAGAGTCTTTGGAGTAAGCTAACCTATGGTTGATGGATGGTTTTACTTCTTTATTTCCATAGAGTCCCCCACCACATTACTCACACAAAACAACTTTCTCACTTGTGACATTCAAAACTTTTACAGAAAAAAGGAGCAATGGGTATACATAACTGCAAGTACCTCCAGGTTGGAAATGAGGAAAGGTTTTAAAACTACTGGGGGATACCGTTTCTAGAGCAACTTTGAAAAAACAAGTGGTACAGGAAGGCACTTGAAGATGGAACTTCATATTTTCATGTGCAAAACAAAACAAAACAAAAAAAAAAACAAACAACAAAACAACCAAGATCTGCAATAGCAGGGAACTGGACTAAGCAGTTGATAAGATTTGTTCAAATTTTGTGGCTTATAATCCTAAATCTTTGGAAATGACAGTATATATTTTCCAGTGTCACTTAACGACTGAGACACAGAAAACTTTTTTGTTTTCAAGGTGAGCCGAATTCTGCATGAGCAAACACTGCCTTAACACATTCATTTTAAAACTCATGATGGAAGAGACAAAGCTTCATGGGTTGTTTGAAACAGCAAATCCCACCTTTAGATATTGTGTACCCTTTCCTCCCTCTCTTTTCAGCCAGCTGTCTTCATGGCCCCTTATTTAAATGGCAGGCACTCACTGGACTAGGTTCAACAACCTCAATTTCTACTCTGAATCCACTTCTGTACTCTCGCATCAGGGTAGACAGAGAAGATATGTGCCTAGAGAGGGTTAATCCTGAAAGACTACAAGGGGAAAAAAAAGCCCTGTGTAGAGTGGGAAATTAGTCAGCAGAGACCTGACAAAGTGCTTCCTACACATGCTGTTCTGTCAGGCTGCACAGCTTCTTCTGCTTCAGAGGTAATTACATAGATTTTCTGTCTTGTACTTGCAAAAACACAGCACAGCACTCCACCACTGCTTGTAGCTCAGTGCTTCAGGGCTCCAGCTGCATGGGGCTGGAAAATGTTTACACAATTTCTTTTTAAGATTTTTAAACCACAGTAAGGGATGTGACTAACTCTTCAGCTGAGGGGGCATATGAAAGAGTCCCCTCAGAAGCAGGACTTGGGTGAAGGGAAGGACTTCCTTGTTAGGCAATATAATTATCTCTCTCTCAAGGAAATGGCTTCTGCCACACAATAAATCAAACAATAAATGTTTCTGAATGTTTTAATTAGAGAGGAGTCAAAAGTATTTGGACATTCATCCGGATTTCAGATCTTCACTACTTTGCATCTAGAATACTGGTCTTAAATCCATTTTCAATTCTATACAGTAGTTTTCTGGGGCCCTTCGAGAAATACATCCATTCTTTTAGATTTGACACTTGCACAAATAAGCATATTCAACATATAGACAAAGGTGTTTATCATTAAAAATAATATCTGTGGATATATACCTTCCTCCCTCATTACTTTGAACTGCTTCAATAATTTTGTGGTTAATGCAGTACTGAGATGAGTATTTCAAATCATCTGTAAATTCAGATTTAAATATTCAAGCCAATGCTTGCAACGTGCACTTTCATTAGATGTTGGGAATGGAATGTCCAAATTTTTTGAAGATATTTCTATAGTTTAGTATAAATTCAGTACATTTTTCTAACATGGAACTGCTTGTGATACGATACAGCAGCTTTAAATATGTTCAGTTCTATGTACAAATTTTGAGACAATGATAAAACTACAGAAAAAATAACGATAATTAAAAAATAATAAAAATAACCCTAAAATTCAGGGAGAAAATGACAGAGAGAGTCTACCTAATCACTTTGAAATGGGAGAAATTTCTCTTCTGTTGTCTATGACACACTGTCCACACTGTTCAAAATAATTTCAATGCAGCCCCTGCCTATGTTTCCATATCTTCACTTTTAGAAAGTCATTCCTATTGCTTTTGCTCTGTCTTCTTTCAGTCGCTGAATGGAATTGCCCTTATCCATAATGCAGAATTCTCCTCCTCTGTGGCACTGCTTTCAGAATGGCTGAAAAAGTTCACATTACTCACTCATCCTTCTGTTTCTTTGACTAAAAATGTCTGTATGTTTCCACACTTGTCAAGTTTTCCAGACTTCTGACTACTCTTAAGATCTCAGAAAACCCACTTCAAACCAGTTTCCTGAGCTGCAACACCGAAATCAAGTAGATAAATTGAAGTGTACATTTGAAAATAATAAAACCATAGGGAATTTTAATTTTATTCGGTGTTTGTTTTTGCTGGTTTGTTTTGGGTTTTTTTTTGACTCATAAAATGAAAAGTTATGGACAATTTGTGGAAATGGAGACCTGGTTCATTTCCTAAGTATTTATTCAAGTAAACTGCAATTTGTTGCCTTCAGTCACATCCTCACTGTGAATACAGCAGTAGATTATGTCAGTTTTTGTTTACATTACACATAATCCCAGAACGGGTCAGGTTGGAAGGGACCAGAGTGGCTGATCTGGTCCAACCTCCCTGCTCAAGCAGGGTCATCCCAAAACATATTGCACAGGATTGTGTCCACATGGTTCTGGAATATCTCCGGGGAGGGAGAATCCACAACCTCTCTGGACAAACTGCTCCAATGTGTGGTCACTTGATACTTATACTTAATTTTCAACTCTAGAAGAAGGAATGTATAACTAAATGCATTACAAAAGCCTGAAATAATGAAACTATCTGATTAGAGTAGGACATTTGCTTTGTCTTTCAGCATCTTTTTCTTTCTCTAATTTCTATCATGTTTATTTTCATCACAATCATGACTTATGCATCCTTTTTATACTCCATCAATCTGTCATCTCCAAAGACAAACAGTTCTTTTTACCTGGTGGCAGATACTTGGCTCCTAAACAATTTCTCTTCTCATTGTGACCTTGCTTCAGGCTGAGCTATGAAGAGGAGGGAATGGAAAAGGAAAAGGGAAAAAGAAAAAAAGGAAAAATGCAAAAAGGCAAAGAGAAACACTACTGAGGGGAAAAGGTGAGGTCAGACCTCAGTCCTTTAGAAAATGTCATCTGATTTGAACAGCAACAGTACAAGGAATGAATGAGGATCAAAGCACAGTTTAATCATTGCATTTCAGGATGGGTTTTTTCCCATTTTTTTCAGGTTTTTGCATTTTCAGGAGCTATTTCTCACATTTTTTTCAGGTACACAGATTTTTCTGTGTGGGCAGAAGGTGAGACACTGACAGCATAAGTTCACCACTGGTAAATACAGAAGATTTTCTTTAAAACAACTGCTAAGAATTTATGGTGTGTCTAGATAAACTCAAGGAAGTTCTATACTAGACAATTCTGATTAGAAAATGCACTTGTTTTATTGCTTGGAAATAAAGGCAACTCTACTAGTTTAAAGGAATTTGCGTTCTCACTGGTTAATAATAATTCACTCTAAATTGAGAAGAGGGATTTCTTTTCTCTGTTTTTTGATGGGGGGTGTTTGGGTTTTGGGCTTTTTTTTTTTGATTGGTTTTGTTGTTTAATTTTAAATTAAATTAATAATAATAATTTAATAAATTAAATTAATTTATTAGGGAGATTAGTTGCACCCACTTCCATGATGGATGGAGGCAATAAGGGTTCAGGAATCTGGTTCGTATAAGAGATTATATTCTACAGAGTATGTGTTACCTCAATAACTTTAAAAAATCAAATAAAATGCAGAAATTAACAGCCATTTAATAAATAAATAGAGTCTTTCTCATTGCATAAAAAATTATTATTTTCAGACTGAAGCCCTCTCAGAGTACAACTTTCTTTTACCTAAAAAAAAATTAAATTAAAAATCCATGGGCATAGCTCCTTTAAGAGCCTGTAGTGGCTAAAACAGAGTCAGAGGGGAAACAGCTTCAAGCAAAAGTTATTATTTCTCTTCTCTTTGTGGGTTTAGGCCTAGATTGGATTGTGGTGCACTTGAAGTTTTGTGTTAGAGGATATTGGACATGTGCTGTTACTCTTTGTCATTAAGATTGTTTTTATTGCTAGAGTGCAAACCTGCTCTCTCTGTTCTGCAGGTCTTTGATATCTGCATAGTCCCTCAGTTTCTTCTGCTTTCATCAGGAAAGTATTCAAAATGCTATCTGAGCAATGTGCATTTATTTGCTGAAAGCATCTTGTCATATGATGTCAGTTTAGGAGTGATCATCTCACCAACACTAGCAAAATGAAATGCACTTCTTTCTTGTACAAAGTTTAATAATTTCCATCATGAATTTTGGACAGAAAGTAGAATTCTGAGGCTGTGGAAATGTTCTCTGCAATATCACAAAGCACGCACAGGCTTCCGTTTTCACACAAGCCTCAATAGTTTCTCTTCATGAGAGCCAGCATATCGCACATTGCAAATCGGATTTTATTCCCAAACTCAGCCAGATTTTGTTCCTAAGATCTCTTTCTACTGAACTTGTACATTAGATTGGTTTTAAGCTTTTGAAAAACAAAAGTTAGTTTGAGAATGATCTCAGTACAGCTCCTAGAAGACAATTAAAATTTCTCAAGCCATCAACACAATTGTCATTAATTGGCTCCCTTGCTATAGTTCAGAAGTGTAAAGGTCATAAAGAGCAGGAGTCTCTTGGAAGATTTTTAATCTGGGGGAAAAAAGGCCTCTTCTACTAGCAGTCCTAAAACACTTCATTTGTTTTTTATGAAGTTATCAAAAATATATTGTCTCAGGGTTTGTTTAGTTGCTTGGCTGTGAGAAAGAGTAAGAAAAAGGGGTTAGATTAGGAAAAGAGACAATATTCACCCTATAAGCAACAATATCTAATCACCCGCTCTCCCAGGTTGTTACAAAAGACAATTTTTAGTCCTGGAAGGTACTAAGGTGTTCCTGGGATGCATTAAACAATATTATTAATGTTATTATTATTGCTTTGCTTTCCATGAAGTTTCATGTGCTTCATGGAAAGTAAGCCAGGACTTTCTGGTTTTGAACATGGAAGACAAATATAAAACAAGAATATAACTGGGTATGGAGCAGGCTGGCAAGTCTTGTTGGAGCTGGCACATCAGATGATTGCAAAAGTAGAAAAAATGCTATATCCTCTAGTTCCCAGTCCACTGTTCCAACTAGTGAGTCGAGCTGCCCACATTCATTTCTTTCTAACCATAAGTTCCAGAAGAAAACTAATAGCTGCAAAATGGGAGAGAGAAAACTAAACCAGTAGAAAAATACTTGCTTTTCACTATACTGATAATAGCATCACTCATGAGGAATAGGGTTTTGTTTTGGTTTGGTTTGGTTTTTTGTTTTGTTTTGTTTTGTTTTTATTTGTTAACTGGTTGACAGCATTCATTTAAGAGGTGGAAATTTATTGGGATTTCTTGAACAGCAACATCCAAGACAAAAGGAATTGTGACAAAAAACAGTTATAAAAAGATTCATAGACAAATAAAAGAGGCTCTATTTGTTTGGTTTAGTTTTATTTTTTTTCTCTTAACATTGCATGCCCTATTACTTCCACTCCTTACTAAGAAGAAAAAAGATAACTCCTATCTAAAGAAGCATTTATTTCAGTATATTTTCAATTCAAATAAACAGTCTACCTTCAACAGTGAAATTTATAAATGAAATAAAAATGGCAAGGTTTTTTCCTTCTTTACTCTCCTTCCTCTATTTATATAACCACAATCGGACAAACTATAATGCTATCTAAACAACTACACACATTAAGAAACAAACAAAGATCAATAGCTATAATTTGACACACATACACTGTTCACTGTGAAAACATCAATAGTACAAAAGCTTCATGTGCATAGCAAGGAAAAATCTGTTTGGTAGATGGTGTTGGCAGAAGATTAAATAACCACATGTCAGAAAGAATAAAAAAAAAAATTCAATAAACTGACTGCATGCTGAAGATGTGCAAGTACTTCGAGCTAAACTGTTAGTATTAATAATACGAAAATTATCTTTGTCTTCGAGTCATTCAATTGCTTCATGAACAAATATTTCGGCTAGGATCTCTGATATTCAAACATATACTTCTTTCCTATCTGCCAAAGGACTGCTATTGAAAGACAGGGAAACAGGAAATGACTTGCACATTGGATGATGATATCTTGAGCTGCTATTTCATAAACAGTACTAGAGGTGACTATTCATCTCATCCTGATCCCTAACACTCTGAAGGAATCATGAGAGAGAGATGCAGCCAGCAACTATTTGGCCAGGAAGGAAAGAGACACAAAGTTTACGGAAAGCATCTAACAGAAAATAGAATTGAGGTTCAGGGCTGAAACACCATGTCCAGCGTGTGCACATTGAACCCTCCTATTGAATCTCATGGTGTTACTCTGAGATATACACTTAGGGATATGCTTAAAAGCTTCTAGGATCATGCTTTCAATGTCTTAGCTATCCATTATTCATTACATTGTTTCAAAGTGCTAAGCGGTTTGTAAGACCACAAATCTTTAATATCTGTTTACCACGTAACTCCATTCCTTTGACCATTGTGCCTAATCTGCAAAAGCTTTCTCATTAGCTTGTTTTACAAACCAGTTTTTCTTCTTTCTTATTCAGGCAGACTTCTGCTTTTTGTTCTTCAGGTGATGGGAATTGTAGTTCTTTTTAATTTCAGTTACAGTTTTGAGCCACAAATCTTTAGAAAACTGGTCCCATCAACCTTCCCTTTCTCTCCCTCTTTCTTTCTCTTTCTCTTTCTCTCTTTCTCTTTCTCTTTCTCTTTCTCTTTCTCTTTCTCTTTCTCTTTCTCTATCTCTTTCTCTCTCTCTAAAAAACAGCACAACACCGGTTGGATCATCCCTTTTGCACTAAAGAGGCTGTGAAAGGGAAGTCCTTCAAACAGACCTGATATTGTCAACAAAGGTAAAACAAACAAACAAACAAAGAGCATAAAGTTGTTTTGAAATATGAAATATGCATCTCACAAAAAGGTATTTCCATATTCCTCCTGCCTGATGGTTATATATGACAAATGGGTACTTCCACACATAAATTAGACTCCTAAAAGCTACTTTGTATGTACTTGTGCACCTAGTGAGAATTCTGAATATTCACATTTATCTCATGTTTGCTACTATGCTGCCAATTCTTCATTTGTGATGATATAAGTAATGAGATTTCATTGGTTGTGTTTACATTTTTAAACACTCAGAGTGATTTGATTATATGCAAATTCAATTGTAACTAAACCAAACAAATGAAAAAAAAAATCAAAATGTGTTTCAAGCTGCTGTGGCTAAGAAGAGGATCAGATTCTGTGTCTTAATAAAAAAAAAATATATTAGCATTGCTTTATTGAAATTTCTTTACTGAGGCTTTTATAATTTTAATAAAGCCTGATCCATGATAGCTTAATGTGGCTGTCTAGTAATACAGAAATTTAGGAATGGATTAGTGTCTGTGGTTTAAGTTACTTAGTTGAGGCACTGAATTCATGAACTTACAAATACTAGACTTTTTGACATTAATGCTGAGATTCAGGTATCTGCACAGGAGTTGTCTACCCTCTAAGCATCCAAAGGGAACATTCAGGTTGATAGGCCTCTTAGTATTTGTGCCATATGCCTGTATATGTCACATTTAATATTTCTCATATTAGTTAAATTCAGTCCTACCTAAATTTTAAATTCCCAAGACTGTGGACCACAGCAACCCAATTTTCAAGCTTGTTTTTCTGTTCCCTGTATGTGTTAGTAGTTTGCTCAGTAGCCTGGCTGCCAGGGGCTGAGATATATCTCTCACCTTTAGCTGATCAGTTCTTAGAGACTTTAGAAAGCCATGTACAGTCTGAGTCCCAACCATCATGAATCTGACAGCTGAAATCAGTGAGAATGTCCTTGTTAGTATTTCCCATAGGCATGATATTGGACTTGTCTCTTTTGTGTGTTTCCCATATTGGGCCCCAGAACATCAACTTTTACTGATCTACAAAAAGTCCTGCCATACTCTGGTCCCATATGTTCTTTACCCAAGGATGATAGCTCATCTGGATAGTTTACTTTAAAAGACAATAGAATGTTTGGCCTGTCAGATGGTTCAAGTTTAAGCTATACAAGATCTTTTTTGTCTGCTGTGAAAAAAAATCATATAATTTACAAATATGTCATTAGGAGCAGCCATGATTTCAACATCAAGTGAGACTGCTCTAATTTACACTGAGAACTGAATTCAGTCCAACTATTCAGAGAAGTCAATATGAGAAAGGCAGTTTGAAAGATTCAAGGCTATAACTACAATGCTAAAGATGCCCTCCCAAATGTACAGGCCAAATACTGAAGAAAGTCTTGCACACACATTTCTCTATACAGGTCTCTTCTCCTAAAGCCACTTATCATTCTTCTTAGAATCTGGTTTGCCTTTCTTAAGGCTTTTTATTTGCCTTTTTCTTTTTCTTTTCCTTTTTTATTTTTTTTTTTTTTTAATTCCAATTTTATTTTTTAAGATTTAAAGTGCCTGAAACAACATGGGTGCTGTGCTCAAGTGAGTGACTGATATGAGTATCTGATGTGTGAAGGTCAAGGGTCTATATCGCATTTCTGACTCGTGGAGGACATGTGGAGCTCTTAATGGTGCAAGACATGATGGAATAGGGACTGCAACACCTGTGCAAGTGGGGAACAGGATGCATGGCACAGCCTCACACCTCCTGCCCACAAGGCATGAGTTGTCCCCAGAACTGTATCAGGATTTCACCCCAAAGGAAAACTACTGGTTTAGTCCTGGAGAAAGATCCTGTTAACAAACTAACATGAGACTAATTAAGGAACAAGGAGCAAACTCAGGAACTGAAAATATTTGACAATTTAAATGGAACCCTACAGAGTTACTTCATTAATATTCCTCGGGCGAGAATAAGGAAAACTTAGAATCAAATCTTTCCTTCTCTTTCAGCAAATGGTTAATTTACTTTGACACCAGGTAAGAAATGAGAATGTTAACCTGTCATTACCTGGTGTCAAAGGGCATTTGTGCCACAGTTTCCAGATTTGAAATATTTTCTAGCCCTAGAGAATCTTGTTCAGCTCATTCCAACAATGTCTGAATATTTTTAATACACTGAGAAATATCTGCAGACAAGGTTAGAAGGAACACACTTTTTTTTGGGTTTTTTTTTTGTTTCTTTTTATTTTTGTGGAACCACTGCTTCATATTTTAATAACCTGTTTTCCAGGGTCCACAGCTTTACCAAAATTTTCAGGTTTTTTGCTAAAGTTTGGCAAAGAACAGAAACTATTCTTGGAGGAAAAAAAAAAGGCATATACCCACATCTGCCAGTCACAGGGTAGCTTGGGAAATTCAAAATAACATCTGAAATCTGTGAATTATTGTAAATTTAACCAGAAAGATTCTGACCTGATTCCTTCAGGATCTAGACAAAGCAAAAGCATTAAGTTGTGTATACTGGTGATACCACAGAATCAGTTACTTAGCCGGACTGAAGCTCTCCTGTTGCAGTGTGTTTCTTGGTTTGTACGTGGAACCATCATGAGCACCAAGAAACAAAGAAATGGAACTGTGAAAATGTCCTGTTGAATATCTATTGTTTACTCCAGCCACTAAAAGGAATGGGGTTCCTGAGGGGAGGAAACGTAGCAAAAACTATGTGCATGACTATTTAATCGAAGGTTGTGTCATAACACACAAGGTTAATAACACATCAGAATGCAAAGTTAAAATTACGTGTGAAAGGGTTACCTGAACTCTGGCAGTTTCTAATTTTTGATTCCTGAAGTGTTTTTTCTTAAGAAAATTCATTTGTATGTAGCTGAATACATGAAATGATAGTTTGAAAAGAGTACAAAGGGGTTGTCCACCTACCTCTTTTAATAAAGTTTAATTATTTATAGAGTTACTTTGAAAATCACAGCAACAAATAAAGAATACAAAGATAATTCTTCCATGTCTTTTATCAGTTGTCATGGTTTAGCATAGTTTGGGTTTTTAGTTAAGGAGGGCTCCATCAGTTTAGCTAATTTAGCTAATTTTTTACCTAGTTTAGCTAATTTTGCTTTCAGTTGTTTTATTTTTCCATGCTAAAATATTATTTTCTTTCTTCCACCCTTCACGCTAACAATAGAAAGCATAAAACTTAATTTTTATTACCTGTTCTTTTAAGGAAGCTCAACACTGTTCTTCATAATTTGCTCTTGTCATCTTTGTACTTATTGTCATGCATGGATTCTTTCCTGCATCTTCACACTACCAACAGTCTTCGTCCTTTTACATCTGACTTCAAATGTTAGATGTGAGCTTCACACTGTTCAAATTTCATTGCTGGTATTGTTTTCATTATTTTTCAAAAGTTGTAGTGCTATGTAAGCACTTTGATATCTTCACAAGCGTTTTTTCCCTTGCCAAAGCTTTACATTATTTTTTTTTTCTTCTGTGTTTTTTTTTTAATTAGTTCTGTTTTACCTCCAGAGAATGTATAGAATAATGTAAATATTAATGGCAAATGGGAAGTTTTTTTGGGTTTTTTTTCCATTGGTCACAGCTTGCTCAAAACCAAAATAATCTACATATTCATGTTCATGTTCCTTGAGTCTCTGAGGCACATTGTAAACAGACCTGCATTCCTGATGTTGAATTTAGCATGTTTGTACTTAATACGTTAGAGACTTTTTTCCTTTTTCCCAGGTTTAGTGTTGTCAAAATAACCTGTACTACTGGCAATTATACTATGGACAATTGAGTCCTCTCCATATAAACCTCTTCCAGGCAATCTCTGTGGATTTCAGCAGGATTACCTTTCTCATGTCCTGCTACTCATTGCCTTGGGATGCCTGGTATATTCAATCCTGGTTTAATCTAGTTTTTGTACCTGTTTATGTTTTCCCCAAAAGTATCATATATTTAGGGGAAATTATGGAGTTAAATGAACCAGACCAGAATTCCTGCTGGAGAGAATATTTGATGTTTGGGTTTTAATGCTACAATGCAGAGAGGATATTTATGTACTCTGTCTGCAAAGCTTTGTTTTCAGAAGTAGATATTAATTCCCTGCAATGGTGAGAGCAATTTGAGAGACACCAGGAAGAAAGTTTTATATCACATATCAGATAACTTTTGGATATTGAGCTAGTTTGTAAAAATATGTCCCTAAATTTGCTTGAGATGGTACAAGAAAATTCCTGACTTGTATAACTCCCAGACCTTGGTGTTACACTAATCTTAACTACAAGAACTAAATGACATTTTCAAAAGAGTTAACCATTTTATCTCACTGTTTCTGATTCTAACAAAATTTGTTGGCATTTACAGTGTCAGTGCAGTGAGGCTGGAGATTAAATGGTGATATGTTAATTAGATAAAGGGAATCAGGTTACAAGAAGGACCCCAAAACAACCAAAACTACTATTGGATAATAATCAATTAAATAAATTTGTCTTTTACAAACACTTAAAATGTCTCTCAAATTAAAAGGATGCAAATGACCTAGCTAGTTATTTAAATCTTTAATGTCCTTGATTGTGTAAAACCTAGGTTTATTTGGGGTTTTACATTTTCAGTCATAATTTTACATCACTCAGACCCTGAGAAGGAAAATATTCTATGTGACCGTGAGGTAGGTATTCATCACATATATTTTTAAAAGTCTAATTCCTAAATAAAGCTAATCATCTAAGCCCTGATTTAGGATCCGTAAAGACTTATAAGCATGTCCAGAAGTTTCTTCAGCCAACTTTTATTTGATTTAAATCAAGAATGGAAAAATCACTATTTGCAAATAAGTGTTTCTTCCTGGTGTTTAAAGAATGATACTATATGGCAAATTAAGACCGCAATCTAGCTGTAGAAACCAAGAGACAAATGATTCCCACCATGTCTGACTGATCTAACATTCACTGAAATTTATGGAAAAAACCCCTATTGTCCGTAGTAGGTTTCTGGTCAGACTTTGTACCAGAGTGTTTTAAGAGTCTCAGTTAAAAGAAAGAAGAGTTTTGGCCGTCAGAACTGAAAAAGCACAGGCAGACAATTTGACTCAGTGGCCCATGGAAGTCACTATCATTTTGATAAACTGCAAGCATATCTTTGACATAGGGAAATTCAAATTTAGGAAGCTAGGACTTGTACTTCATGAATAAGTCAAAAAGTGAAACAACTGTAATGTCCTGCAAAATTTGTTAGGATCCCACTTGCTTCCAAAGTTCCATATCTGGAAGCAATCAAATACCAATCTGATGACTGTGTAGTAGTCTGTGGGAAGAAGGTTTCTGATTTTTAGTTCAGTGTCAAAATGTTAATTCTCCATAACACTGATGTAAGTATCATGAGTGGCAGTGAGTGATGCTCTTTACTGATTTAGTAACAAAGGCACAAGCAATGGTGATTGAACTAACTAATATCACACCAAAAAGTGGTCTTTCAGGAAGAGTCATTGTGGAATTGCTGGAAGCAGCACACTGCCTGTCTTGTGGACAAATTGGGAAGTTTGGCTACTGGAAATGAGAAAGGAGCAGTTATAGTAAACTCTGAGATAACACATTGCTTAGAAAAGAGTGGTATATCTTGGCAAATGTCTCTAAAAAAAAAAGTTGGAAAAAAGCTTGTAGGTGTTTTGCAACAATTTATAAAATTAGAGTATATTTAAGTTTTCATAATCATTAATTGTAATACTCTGAAATGGCTCAATCAGACCCATATGAACACATAGATTCATGTTTTTCTCTTTTCTTTCACTATTGCTTTGATCACATAGTTTTCAGAGTCTTAAGGTGATGGTTAGCTTCCCACCATAGTGCTCCCATAATTTGTGGTTTCAGATATAATGTACAGTGGAAGCCATCACACTAAATGTGTTTATATTCTAAACTGGTTATCTACACTGATTTTAATATCAGTGGAGGGAAATAGGTACTGCTCATGCTAAATTAATTCACAATGTAGGTCTTTAATACAAAGAATTTTTCTCCATGTGATTTGAGGGGATCCGAAGATAATTATTAACATCATAGATACTTTAAGTGAGGTGAATCATTCAGACAGCCTAGGAATCATATATATCAGCTTTTGAACAATCAAGACTAATCTTTGTCGATCACAATGAGCCTCTGGTCATATTGCTTAACCTTAAACACCTTCATCTCTTGCATGAGAAAGTCTGAAATCAGAGCTTTCCCTGCTCCCTAAAGATGTGCTCCAGTTCACACCACACCAAAGCCGAAGGAAGCATTTCCATTAACTTTAGTGAAAGGTGTCTTAGGTTCCCCATGCACTGCAAAAATAAATGTATGAATTCTAGGACCAATCTTTTTGGCTTGCTTCTCTATGTCCATTTTGAGGACTATGGATCACTACATTCTCCATTATTAGCTAAGAGAACTCAAATAAATGGAGCACAGGGAATTTCTTGCTTGGAGGTCATAGCTCTTTCGAGGACAAAGAGTAAGGAGAAGAAACCATGCATTGTTGCTGCTGGTTCGGAGCTTCCCCTCCCCCTCCCCGAGACAAGCCAGGACTTCCCTCTGCCATGTGCTCTGAACCCCTTTGCTCCAAACACAGGCAAAAACAAGTGTAACTCAAACTCTAGCAGTGTCTGATTGGCTGGTCACCCCGGGTCCGCCCCCAGTTCTCCCCTTTCCCCTTCTCCGAATAAAAGAAAGGACCAAGGGGGGGCCTGCCCTCTTTGGCTTTGCAACTCTTTCTGCAAACATCTGTGTGCTTCTGTTTCTTTTGAAAGCTTCTAATTGCAGAAATTAGGCAAGCTAAGCGCTATATTTCTCCCTCTTTGCTTCTGCTGGTGGTATTAGATTTGCAGCTGCCATTTTGTCGCTTTTAGAGCTACTGAAATGCTGGGTTGCCCGTGCTACCTCTCTAGGCTGCCCGAGGCTTTCTAAGGCGTTGAACTACTAGCCTAGCTGGTAAAAAGCTGTAAGTATACCTCCTCAATGCATGGCTAATGTTGATGGAGAGAGTCTCTTACAGACAGCATGTTACAACCATGGGTTCTGCCAGAGCTATTGTGTGATGTGTTTGAGACCCACGGGCAGCTGGTGCCAGATCCTGTCAAGAGAAGATTTGCTATAACCATTGACTTGCCATAAATAAGTGACTAGAGAAACTGTCAGTCACAATCTAGTATGTGGAAGCAAATTTATCTTCCATATCTATCTTACATCTGTCTACAAATTCATGCCCATTTTCACGTTCCTGGAATCTTTTCAGTTCATAGGAAATGAACTGTAAAGAATGGATGATGCTTCCTACATCAAGGGACATTTTGTGAAATTCTGGGCACTCTAAAAACTCAATCCACACGGGGGTTTTTTGGCTTTAAAGACAAAGTAAAATAGTTGCAGGGCTTACATACCCTGAGGCATTGCTTTAGCAGCAATTTTCATTTGTGCACTTCGTTGTAGTATCTCATTTGAGATATAAATCTTCGTGGATATTAGAAAAAAGGTAGTAGATCTGACAGCCTGCTTACTGTAATTCAGGTGATCACATACTGACTAAGCTGAAATTTTCTGTGGAGGCTGGGGTTCCTTGTCAAATAATAGTCGGTGGGATCAGGTACTTATCTATTAGAATCTGGCTTTGTTCCAATGAGTTTTGGAGAAAGGCTGATTTATGCTTACTGGGATCTAACCCAGGCTCTTCCCTATCTGCCAGAGAAAGGAGGAGGGCACAGCATCCCTGTGAACTGGCACAGGAGAATTGCTTCAGAGAGTCAAAAGCACCCACACTGCAGACATTGTCATTCCATAACTAAATGGGAAAGTCGTCCCTTTTTTGCACTGACTTGATCAATTCCATTGTGCTACAGATTCCCTTGGAAACACCAACATTTCAACAAATTAATTTCAAGCTTCTTACATAATGGAATATGTTGTTTGGCATATAGATTTAGAAAATAAGAAAAAATCTGAAGTCAGAAATGAAATAAGGTTGCTTGAGCAGTGGAAAAGAGGAGGGAAGCGCATTTATAACATTCTTTTTGCTGTGAACACTTAGATTTAGAAGGGAGGAAATGGCAGCACTCTCTTTAATTTGAAGAAAAAGTGAGATTGCTTGATGAGTACAGCCTAATCCTCAGTGAATGTTCATCAACTTCATAAAACCTAGCTCCAAAGCCTCATGGCCATCCTTCAAGTAGCAATCCTTTCAGTAAGTTTCCACTGAGGATATTACTCTGGTGCCATGGAGAGTGCCTTAGAGTTTGCTACAAAACTGCAATGCATCAGTGCACACCTTCAAATGAACCATGAGAGGTAGAAGGGAAAGCTTAAAGTTGGAAGTCATTTTGTTACTTAAGGACAAATTTGACCCAGATGGCCCCTTGGAAGTCAGTGAGAGATGCACACTCTAAAGAACTCATTTCTCCCTTTCTACCAGGAATGAATGAACAAATCATTTCTGGTAATTAATATTTTTCAGAAAATAATTGCCTCTTTTCCTGCAGCCAAGTTAAAAAAAAAAAAAAAACAGGAAAGCAAAACAAAACAAACAAACAAACAAAAAAAACCAACCAAACAAAAACCCCACAGCCCTATAATAGTTTACCTCAGCAGGTTTTCAACAAGTTCATTTCTTCATTTCATTAAGTTAGGTTGTATATCAGCTAAGGGTTTGCCTTCTCAGGGCACAGATCTGACATATTTCTGTAATCAGCCTTTCCTGAGATGATTGTCACAATTGGGTCCGACTAGTAAATTCCTATTAGACTTTTCACACTACTTTTCATTCCTGGTTGGTTTGGATTATCAGCATTTCTTGCCTTAAAATCCTTGAATATTGAACAGGACATCAGACTCTTACAGATTATCTCTACATCTGAGAACTAGAAAGGTCAGTGGACTGATTTAATGTTTTACCTCTAAGTTTTCCTTCCCATGAAATATTTATCACTATTTGACTCGAATGACAACTCATACCCCACTATCTTCTGTTCCTATATTTTATTGCTATTAGGTTCACTTCTTTTGTTATTGCTAGCAACATCTTATTATCACTATTACTGTAGCATTAAGTGTCTATAGATAGGTAATGCACAAAATCCTAACAAGTTTTTATCTCAAGTATTCGTAGCTTTCAAATGCATAACACACAGGAAAAATATGATGTACACCAAAATGAAATCACTACTCACATTTTTAAATTACTCCCCCACATTCAAAGGTGATGTCCAAGGATGAGCAGGAAGCTTTATCCAGATGAGCAGCTAGTTTCGATTATTTTCCTGAAACACAAAAGCAGAAGTGAAGTCTTGGCCTTATTAAGGCCATTGGCTGCTGAACCATCGGATTTAAGTGGCTAGGATTCAAAGCCACTTTACTTTTCATATCTTTTTTCCTTTTTATTTTTCCTTTTTTTTTTTATTTTTTATTTTTAACTTTACAAGCATTCTTTAACTTATCCATCTGAGCTGTTTGGTATAGATTCAAACTCCATGCAAGAGGATCAAAATGATGGCTGTGTGGTACTGAATAAATATGATGTGTTCCTACTCTGAACAACAAAATCCAGGCTTCTACAACAGTTAACTTTGAAAAGGATGGAAGGTATATTTTCATAACACAGCTTTCTTCAATTAAAACAGCTAAGAGAAACATACTGGGGAAAAAAATAACAATAAAAAAGGACTCATCTTTAGCTGCCAGGTTGGAGTCAAGTCAAAACCTTCAAACCAGCTGTACTGAGAAAGAGAGAAAGAGAGCTTTCCAGGCTGGAATCTCTCAAGGGATCTGGAGGTGATGCAGTCTTTTCCTTTTTTGCGTCTCCCTATTTTTTTATTTGCCCTACAGTCTCACAAAGTGGGAACACATGAAGTTAAAAGGAATAAGCTTGTCTAACATCTAATAAGAGAAGAATCTGTCACTGCCAGTGATGTGAATGGGAATACAAAAGCTGTAGGCATGTATATTCCTTCTGCAGCAAAAGCACAACAAGGCAAAAGGTTAGCCTAAGATCTGCTCTTGGTTGCTTTGGAAGCTCTGTTTAATTGTTAGTCACGATGCACTGTGGGCAGAACAATTAGTTGTATCTATATTAGATCTAAGCTGTAATTATTTGTTACATTAATCATGACTACAGCGAGAATTTAATTAGTCATGAACATTACGTGATTTTTTTTTTTTTAAATTTTATTTTGAAGGGGGGGAAATGTCCCCCCTTTCTTATTAAATACATCTTAATAGAGCAAGTCCTGGATGTCTGCAAGCCAGTGTCATGCCCAGGGTCTTTCCACCTGCTGAATATGCAGGATTTCCTTCCCAGCAGCAGAAGCTACAACTGACTTGCATTTACAGAGCCAGGTATCAGAGTCCGGACTGAATTCAGACAACCCGGGTTGGAGGGGTGGGGAACGAATTTCAGTTATTGAAACAATGTCTCATCTCTCAGAGTTCATTAAAGTGTGTTAAGAGGGGTGAGGTGCCTCCTTCGACCGGATTTGCTCCACTCCAGGTAAAGTGGCTTCCAAACAGAACAATTTATGTCCCTCTTTGCATCCGGTGTGTGATGGGCGGACGGTGCTTTGTTCCCATTTCCCTGCACTAGCAACATTTATCACAGGGCACCACTGCTGAGAGACCTTCCCCAGTGCTAGGGCTCCGCTGTTGCCACGCATGGTAGTATTTTGGCTCCCTCACTCCTCCGAGCAGCTGCCGTTTCGGGGGAAAGCGGCGGACGCCGGGGCAGCAGCTGGGAGCGCTTCCCGCTCGCTGGAGCGCGGGGCAGCCGGCACCGAGCAGAGATTCCTTGGGCCTCTCCGACCCCTCACTGTACGGCTGTCACTGTACCTCAGCTCCTAATTGCTCGTCAGCCCTCAGCAGCGTGACGCGCTGTGTGAACACAGGCAAGCTGCCATCGCCGCTTTCCCAAAGAGCTAAGGAGGAAGGACGTGATTGTCCCTGGATCCAGGCAGAGGATGTTGCCGTCTCCAAATAGGCGACAACCATCCATGTCCTGCCTCCTGAATATTGCTGAGGGTTTTGCAGGGTTAGCAGCAGAGGAGAAGAGTGATTTAACTTTGGGAAAAGGAAAGCAAGGTGTATTTTCAGGTGTTTTCAATGAGTTTTTTTTCCCTTAATGCAGGGGACAAAATTGTGAGGAGCTATTTTGGAAAGGTTAAGGGGAAAACAAGGCTGGACTAATGTGCTGAAGGAGAAGCCATTTTGACAGCAAAAGAGAGATGACAGACATTTTCTGTTCCTGGGACAGCTTGTGTGACTTGTCCTGTGGTTCCCCTGCCTGCACGTGCATGCCCAAGTCTGCACTGTGTATGAGCATCCCTGCAACAATGCCAGCAGGGCTCTGAGCTGCTGCCTGAGTCAGATTCCTGTTTTCAGGAATAGTACCTACATTATAAAACCCATTGATTTCGATCCACAGGGGTTGAGACTATTTGTGCAAGTAAGTGCTCTGTCTGACATGACAGAACTTGCCCGAAGCTGAAGGATAATTTTCAGACATCTGCTCCTTACAGAAGGGGCTTCTTATCCCACAGACCACAGTTCAGCATTTGGGAGTTCCTTCATTATGCTTTCTAAGGTGAGTTCATGTATTATAGACCAGGCAGCAATTTGCCAAACAGATTTCAGGGTCTGATGCCAATCCAGAAAAATAGTAGCATTCATGTAGTAGTTGATTCCTCTTTATGTGCCTCAGGTTTTGTCTTTCTTTCTACTGTTAATTAAGACTTCAAATAAAAGCTGGGGCAATTCTGTAACTGAGGTTTTAAGCATTAAAACCTGTCTTGTTACTAAAATGGTTACATAATACTGACCATATCTGTCAACTTTAGAAATTTATCTCCTTGTGAAGTGTTTAGTTTTTGTGAGTTTTGTTATTGTTGTTGTTGCTGTTGTTTTTCCACAATCTGTGATGTAAGAAAAAGACATCAGGCTAGTTTGGGGTCACTTTGCTATTTTTCTCCTTTGTATGTGGATGGCTAGAGAATTTCTGAGTGAAAGCTAAATTGTCAGGACAAAACTTCCTTCTCAATGCATCTCTCAAGGTGTTGCAAGCAAAGTAAGACCTTTGTTATCTTAGCATCTTTACCCCCAACATGAGAAATACAAAGAGAGATGATGTTTCAAAAATCTTGTCCACCTACCAAGAACATCTTTGGGAAGTAAGAATTGCTTCTTACAGCCATTTTGAACTGACCTTTGCATTTCTGCATGCATGCAAGAAACACAGATTTATGGGAAAAGTGTCTTTCAGCTTTTTCTCCCAGTGCTGTTTGAAGATTGAGTAACCAATCATGTCCTCATGAAGTGGCATTTATGATGAAGGAGCAAGCATATTTATTTCCAGTGACAAGAGTGTCTTGGTGCACTGACAGCTGGTTGAATTTTTTTTTCTATTTATTTATTTAATTACATATTTGTTCTAATGGAAAATAAAAGTGAAAAATGATAGATGAAAAGTCATGAGCTCTTCTCTACATTTCAGTCAGGCCAAAATAAATTCCAGTAACTCAAGCAAAACTGTTAGTTGACAAATTTCCTACTTAGATGTTTAATTCTAAAAGGTTGTAAATGCCTCATTAACACGCCCTTACTGTGCATTTGTTAAAACATTTTGCAGTGTTTGCAAACAGTAATGATCAAAGGTTTAGGCATCGACGGATGAAGCTCTGAGGGTACAGTAATGCACAAGTGTCTGAGAATTGCCACCTTCATTGAACAGCACCATGCTTTGGCATTTCCATACTTTTTTTTTTTCTTCTTCTTCTTCTTTTTTCTCTTAGACCTTTGTTTCACCTCCTGGGTACAAGGCACATTGCTGCCTTTTGCTGGGAGGTCAGTGTTCCAATGACAGTCTCTGTGCTGAAGATGAAGGAAGTGGATGCTAGTCTATGTAATACCACCATGCCATGAATCCAACCTATGACCTTTTAGTCTGAAAATTAAAACCTTGAAAATCTTTTGTTAAAGAATTAACACGTTCAGCAGTCAGTAACCTTACCAGCAGAGGGAGATATGGCATCAGGCAGTGCATCATTCTCATACATCATTTGTCTATTAGAAAAACTAATTCTGAGTATTCTATACCGTGTAGAGGTTGGGTTTGCACTAGGGTAATATATACCTGAGTCTGTTGCTGACTAGGTATGTGGACACTTTAGCACAGGGAATGGTGTTTGACATAATTCCCAATCCAAGTGGAAATAAATTAATACAGCATAAACAAAGGGGAAGATTAGGTAATTAGGTATTATTAAATACACGTCATTATTTATAAATATAGAATCTAGGCGCTTGAGATCAGAAATTGAACCCTTCAGGGGCTATCAGAACAGCCAAAGAGAATACTCTTTGCAGCATGACTTAAAACCCCTGTACTCCAGTAAGTCCATGATCGCAGTGGCTCGCTGCTTTCCCAGCACTCATATTGCTGTGGGTTGGTGTGCCTTGCCTTTGTGCACAGCCAATGTTAGGGCTTAAAAACTGTTGGTTGTCATTTCCACCTCCCATTGCACCTATTCAGAACATGACATATTCCCTTCCCAGCTTCACGGTGCTCTGTCCTTAACACAATTCCATTCCCCTAAAATTCTATCGTTGTGGTTCTGCAAATGGAGCTGAGGATTCGTTTTCTTTCGTCCTCCTGGTATTGTAATTTACATTTATTGGATCATTGCCCTTTAGATTGTGATGTTTATATTATATCTCCTTATTTATAGTAGATTGCCAGCATATGTCCCTGAATGCAATTTTATTTGGCTGCATTTAGGGTATTTCTGAAATATGTCAGATATTAGAGATAATATCATTGCTGTTTTGAATACTAAAAGAAAACCATCAGACAATTGTCCAGTAATCAGACTCTTAACAAAAAAGAATAATGAAAGTTCCACTATTTTAAGCTAATTTTCCAAAAACAGTCTCTGTGAAAATTACTCCTAATTTAAAGGAAACTGAAGTATTGCTCACCCCACCAACAGGGCAAATGGCTCTTTTTGGACCAATCATAGAAATGAGCTTCCTTAAATACATTGCACCTTAAAGCTGACATTATTGCAGAAAAGCATATACAGCACCTTGTCAGCATGGTATAACTGGGCTTGGCCAAGTTGTCATTTCTGACAGGTCGGTGTAATGAGCATGAGAGCGCTGAGATGGTTGAAAAGCTTTTTTTTTTACTTGTTGATGTGGGTTTTTTTTACCCAAATCAGCAGGGTAGAGCTGTTTGGGGTGATAAGACCACATATATGTGTCTCATTATGAGCTCTACATTATCAAGTTGTTGTCACCCATGCTATCACACTTAGCCACATTTATGTTTGGGATTCATTTTGTGCAATTTCTTTACATTCCTAACCTGGGAACAGCAGAAAATCTGATTCTCTGGAGCAGCAGACATTATCTGGCAGGACTGTCCATGCATTTTAAACCTACGTGCACTTGCAAAACCACTAATAATGAGAGGTGTTAATTGGATTAGAATTTTTTTTTTGCATTTGTACCTTCTTAAAAAAGTATTGAAACAGGTAGTTACATTAAAAAACATGGAAAAGAGGAAAAAGAGAAAAAAAAAAAGATTTGGAGACAATAAATGAGAAAAAGGAAGAGTTTTATTACAATTTTAATGATTTTGGTATTTTTGTTCAAATCCTGTAAGGAAAGCAACACAGTACACTAGGGGGGGAAAATTCTTGGGGAAAAACTGTAATTTATTTCAACGCTGGTTTTCCTCTAGTATTTTTACATATGACCCTTCACTTCTCTGTGCCTTAGTCCCCAGCATGTCAAGTAAGAATAGTGTTTCCAGTCTCCTTTGTAAAGCGTTTTAAGACATACAGATGAGAAGCACTTTATAAGACTTAGGGATTAGAAAAAGCACAACAATAAAAGAGATGAAAGGGATCAGAGGTTAGAATTTAAAACACTAATAATCACACTGGCGCAGAATTAAGATCATCAAAAATAAATCCTTTTGAGCTGCAGCTTGAATAGCGGGACTGGGAAAGGGACAAGAAGAAAAGAGAAATAAAACCTTCTTTTAGTCAGTTGTCAATATCATCAGTACAAAACCACACATACATACTTTGTGATGGCATTTGAATTATGTAAGGAAATTTGAAATAGGGCAAGAAATAGGAGCTATTCATGTGCAGAGAAAGATCAGATAAGGAAATTAAACTATATGTTGAATTCTGCTGTAAGCAGATATCCCTTAAGGCTACAAAAATAATGATTTGATTATCAAAGCTGTAGAATGTGTGGCTCATCTCCCTTTGTGTTACAAGGAGCCTTTCCATTAAATTTGTTGTTAAGCAAAATGTCTACGGGAGGCTCATTTTGGATACTGATTATGCACCTCTTAGGAGGGGAACTCATTGCCTTCCTTCTGCACGCTGGAGTTACATTCCAGCAAGGAGCTGCAAGGTCAAGCCATCAACCCCGTGTCTTCAATATACCTGGAATGAGTATATTCTGCCAGCATATTCAATAAAGCAATTACAATAGCATTAATGCAAATGACCAGTGCATCAGATGCAGTGTAGAGGAAGAAGACGAAATCACTTTAGCATATTCTGCCCCAAATATTTGAGGCTGTTTTATTCCACAGGAGGTCAGCCAAACAGCCAGCCCATGGCAGAGGACTCTGTGGGTGACATGGAAGAGAGAGGTTGCTAGGGAAGGTTATCTTGATCTTTTTGCCTCAGCACTTGAAGGCAATCATATTCATTTTCCAGGGTATTACATCATTGGTGCTAAGGTGCTTCATACCTCTGTTCCGCCGTGCCATAGTAAAGTGGAGACAAGGAGCTGCTGTCCTATCCTGATGAAGAGGATGGAAAAGCAACAGTCCCTGTTCATACCCAAGTACTGAAAGAATGGAGAATGGATGGAAGTGCCACAGCATTTTCTGGATGGATATATTGTAGGGAATACAGCAGGTCTTCCTAAGAGTGCTGCTCTTAAGAAACTTTTGGCAGCTGCTGTGCATCATATGCCCTCTTTGCAGGTGAAATGAAGTCTGCTGGATGTGAAGAGCAGCTGTCGTGTAGAGAAGAAAAAATTATGAAGGATATGCTTATGACCAGCCAGATGTCTCCTGACACAACACATCAAATGTTGCAAAGAGATTTGGGCATATGTTATCAGTGCTTCAACAATGTGGGTGGGCTCAGAACAGCCCTGCTAAAGTAACGAGGATGGGAACTGTACAGGTGGGCTGCTCAGGTCCAACACGATAGCCCAAGAGCTCTCAGTCTAAGACATTTGGCCTTCTGTGCTCTGTCATTTCCTTTTTTCATTGTAGCCTCTTGTCCCCTTCTGTTCTCATTACAGGTGGCAAGGTACAAGCAGATCTCCCTCTTTTCCTGCTTTGGATCTGTTTGGTTTAACTCCAGTCAGCATCTAAGCCCCACACAGCTGCAGTCTGCCCCACAGGGTTGGGAGAGACAATCAGAGAGAATCATAAAATTGGTGGGTTGAGATAAAGACAGTTTAACAGGTAAAGCAAAAGTCACATACATAAGCAAAGCAAAACAAGGAATTCCTCCACCAGTTCCCAGTGGAAGGAGGGTGTTCAGCTATTCCATACCCAGGAGAGCGGGGCTCCATCACACACAGTGGTAACTTGGGACTCCTCCCTTTCTTCTTCTTCCCCCAGCTTTATGTGCTGAGCATGACATCATATGGTCTGGAATATCCCTGTGGTCAGTTGTAGTCAGCTGTCCCAGCTGTGTCCTCTCCTAGACTCCTTGTGCACCCTCTGGCTGGTGAGGTGAGGAGCAGAAAAGGCCTTGACGCTGTGCAAGCCCTGCTCAGCATAACAACAACATCTCTGTATTATCATCCTTGTTTCCAGCACAAATCCAAAACACAGCCCCAAAGTACTATAAAAAAAAAGATTATTAACTTTACCCCAGACAAAAACAGCACAAGACCTCTCATTACATGTTTTATTAGATTCCCACATCAACATTTTACATTGAAATCTTATGTATCACATATTAAACCTCTGATATCTCTCTATTTTTTTTCAGTAAAGAGCACATTCAAAGCAAGAAAATATTATTCATTCAGCACCAGTCCAAAAAGGAACAACTGTTTAAAATGACTAATCATCTCTTTCTCAAGGGTGTTAGACTTGAGGAAGCATTTGGTGATGGGTTTGTGGTGGTTTGGCAGGATTTGCAGAGACTACAGAGCATCCTGCAGCTGTACTAGTAAGACTTATAAATGACAAGATTCACGCTACACTAAATTTCAAAAGTAGCTCAGCTTGATGTCTGATTAATTTCTGTAAGAAATGAACTCCAGAGGAAAATATGACTTGGGTGTCCTATATATCTTTATTTGCAGAGTTCTGGAGGAAGGAAATTGCCGTCATAGGCCATGTGGTCAGACTTCCCCTGATGCTCTGCCAGAATTGGACAGATCTGATCATAAATCTGATAGGTTTACAGACCCATTATCAGTGCTGGCTCAAGTGCTGCTGTCAGTCCAATCTACCAACTTCTTGGTGTCCCATAGGGCAGAAGGGAGATCAAGACTGTCCTAGGTTTCCTAACCTTTATCTTTTTCCTTCTTCTTCCTTGTCTTTCCTCCATTCTTTCTTCCCTCCTGATCAGTTGATCCCATTTAAAGAGCTACAACATTAATTTTTGACCATTAACACCATGCAAATAGTATTGCAAGAAATGCACAGGAAGAGAGAATCTACTCTGGTATAGATTTGAACAGATAAAAGATCACACCATTGGGAAAAAGCTACAGCAGTTTGATGCTCTGCAACTGGAGTGTCCTGACCACCTCTCCTCACAGCTCTGTTGTGATTACCTCAGGACGAGCATCCTGTTCACCACGGTGGAGCCACTTGGCTGAGTGGCTGTCACTGCCCTCCTCACTCCTTCTTCTGAGACAGGGGCTGACAAGTGTCAGTGTACAAAGTGGCAGCAAAGGGATGTTTCTCCTGACTCTTACTTCTGCAGATAGCTGAGTTCACAACTTACCCCGGAGTGATTAGAGACATAAAGATCCCCCCTCCCACCGTCTCCCGACTCGGTGCATTATTGCAATTGCTAATTTAAGCGGGACGTGAGGTGAGTTCTTTCAAAGAGTGAACCTGACCCTTCACCTCCCCAGCACTACCCGTGGCTGTTGCAAAGCAATTGTGCCCGTCAATGGAGAACAGAGAGCAGTAAAAGTAATGAGAAAGGTAATAAGAGTTAAAACAAAGGTAGATGGACCTCAAATGAAAACAGGAAGATTTAGGATACCTGGAGAAAGACAAGTCAGCATTATATAGAGACGAATTAATACTTTGGGATTAAACTGTGTGTGAAGGGTAGGGGCATAGTGCACTAAAAATAGGAACAGGGTAATTTAGAAGCTAATCAAGCTCTGTCACAGACAAAATTAATAAGTAAAAAAAGTTTTAACAAGACATTAGCCATCCGAAGAACATAGAAGGCCTGTGGAGGAGGATATTGTATCAGAAGGTGTTATTAACACTGCTATTATTAGATTGGGTATGATTAACAGGACTTGGTCAGAAAGAATCAAGGTGAAGTTTAGAAGTACAGTGGTGGATCACCCAGAATGTCATTACAAAGGTGAAAATTGTAAAAAGAAGCAGGAAGTAGAGGAAATAGTTTTGGAAAATGATAGATGGAAAGACAGTGAAGCGTTCTGAATTTCTCTATATGGCACAAAGGTACAGTCAGTGAGAACAAGGAGGTGAGGCAGTTGTTTTCTCTTCTGTCCATGCTTTAAGTGTCATGGTCAACATTTGCAAAGATGAGACTTCATAGACAGAGGACTTTTAGAGACTCATTATAGGTTTCCATGACTGTATTTTTTTCCTGCATTGATTTGCAATTTGGTCTTCATAAGAACTGAGAGATGGTTGGTTGTAAATCAGTGATACTTCTGAGAAATCAGGGGAAACAAACTGATTTCCACCATTCTTGTGATTCAACATTTTTTTGAAAGCACGGTGAAAAAATATGAGTTTCATAAAGGTGAATTTTTGAAGGACAGATCTGACTGTAATCACCAGGTGAAGAAGCAATTTGCTGAGCATCAAAAGAGATGTGGGCACAATGAGAAAAATATCACTGGCCCCAGGCATTGATTTCAAAGCATCTATTACTGAGCAACCCCAGAGGCAAGGTCCTGGTCTTGATGGACACCTCTTTTTTTTTTTTTTTTCTTTTTTTCTTTTTTTCTCTTCCAGTTGTTCTAATTAAAAGTAAATATCTATTTGCTTAGAAATGCACCCATTTCTCTGAATTTTATTGTGTGATTTGCTGGTTTTACTTGTATTTTGGTCAACAGGTATCGTGGATCAAAGGATACTTTTTCTGAGGCTTCTCTGCTGTTGCTTCTCATCAGCACATACACATATAACCAGATACTCCAAATGACCCTTTGTCCTTACCTAGATCCCTCTTGATCTGTTACCACAGTTCTTTTTGACATTAGCCTGACATCTAAAAAGCAAAATCTTACAAAGTCAGTAGGTAGGGGTTTTTTGTGTGTTTTAGTTAGACATACTAGATCCTTAATTAATCAGGAGAATCTACTATCAACTCAATGCAGATTATTATTATTCACAAAGAACAGCACCTCACCTGGAAAACAGGCGATGTTTCAGCACTCTGTCACTGCCACATTTCATTCCCACCCCTTCAGACAGATTCTTTAGCCTGTGGTGCCAATCAGGAATGATTTCCCTGGACTAAGTGCTGTTACATGGGGGGAATAAACCTGGCTGTGAGCCTGCATCCTTTAGGCTTTAACCATGCACTAATCATCAGGGCGTCCAGTCACCATTATTCCTGCAGAGACAATTTGACGGGTGACACTGTGACAGTAACATTGCTGCTGACCGCCAGCTAAGTCCCTGGCTCTGGAGCTGCACAACCAGTGGAAAACTCAGCAGATCCCTTCTTCCCTGCCTGCATGTGCTCGCCACGTTTCAACTGAGCAAAGGCGTCCTTCTCTCCCCGCAAATCACATTACGCTCTCTGTGTTCTGATGGAAAGCCGGAGTGAACCTGTAGAGTCCTGAAACACATAATATGCATGGCTGCTGTTTTACACTTGTAACATCTTGTATGCACTGAAATGTACAGCTGTTTACACTTGTAGTTCTGTCAAGTAAACAAGTGGTGATTTCTTATGATAGAGGGGAAATTGGCACAGGGCTGCTATTCACTCACCTACAGCCTGGCAACTCCTGGTGGTGGAAATCATTCTTTAGGCACCGAACTGGCATCAGGCTTTCTGTAAAACTGGCTTTTCTGAGATGGAGGGGAGGCAAGAGGAAATCTGTTGGCTGCATCTGCACCTCTAGGGAAGGCAGCAGCTGAGTGTCTGATGGGCTCTGTCTCTTGCTGCAGCCACCCACGTAAGTGGCTCACAGATAGCCTGTGCAGTGGCTGTGCCAGGGTGTGCTGGCATGCAAATCCAGAGCAGGCATTTTCAGGTAGCTCCTCACCAAGAGATGTAAAGCTTGGAACCTAAAAGACTGACAAATCTACGAGAGAAAGGCTTGGAGATAAACTTTATCCCCTAAAGATGATGCTATTGTAACTTTTAGATCAGTAAAGATGGTTAAAACAATAAAATAAGAAAAATCTAGACTGTCTTTTCAGAAGTTGGCCAGAGAGAGCATCTGATGAAGCTGGCGAGCTGCAACTTTGCAACAATCAAAAAGAAGCTATGTAGAGATTACTTTGGTACTGTTTTGCAACAGAAGGCTAGTGTGTACCAGGAGTTATCAGGAGTTCTCAGGGAATCTGAATGTACTCATGGCAATTAAGTCCTTAAAATATTAAGAAAAATTAAGAAATAGAATCATAGAATCACAGAATGGTTTGGGTTGGAAGCAACCTTAAAGGACAGCTAGTTCCAACCACTCTCACAGATGATTGGACATGGGGACAGGGACACCTTTCATCAGATTGGTCTGAGCCCCATCCAGCCTGGCTTTGAACATCTCCAGAGATGAGGCAGCCACAATTTCTATGGGCAACCTGTGCCAGTGCCTCAGCACCCTCACAGTAAAGAACTTTTTCCCTAATACCTATTCTAAACCAACTCTCAGTCTGAATCCAGTCCCCTTTGATCTGTCACTACATGCTCATACACAAAGTCCCTCTCCATTTGTCTTGTAGACTCTCTTTAAGTTCTGGAAGGGTGTAATAAGATCACTCCTAAGCCTTCTTTTTTCCAGGCTGAAGAAATCCAATAGATTAGAATAGAATAGGTCGTAAAAACCCTTAGAGGACATCAAGTCCCTCTATAAACCTTACACTACTGAGTCCACCACTAAACCATGTCCCTAAATGCCACATCTGTATGTCTTTAGATGCATTTGGGGATGGTTCATCACTTCCCTGGCCGCTTGTTCCTCAGTCTGACCTTTTGGTGAAGAAATTTTTCATAATATCCAATCTAAACCTCCTCTTGGTACAGCTTGAGCCTGTTTCCTGTCATCCTGTTCATGTGTTATTTGGAAAAGAGACTGACTTCCACCTGGCTCCAGCCTCTTTTCAGGGAGTTGTAGAGAGTGAGAAGGTCCTCCCTGATCCTCCTTTTCTCCAAGCTAAACACCCCCAGCTCCCTCAGAAACTCCTCACTGGAGTCCTCCGGATCCCTCAGCAGCTCTGTAGCCCTTGTCTGGACATGCTGCAGCCCCTCAATGTCTTTCTTATTGTGAAGGGCCCAGGACTGACTCCAGGATCTGAGTTGTGGCTTCACCAGTGCCCAGTACCGGGTGACAGTCACCGCCCTGATCTTGCTGGCCACACCATTGTTGACACAAGCCAGGTGCCTTTGTCCTTCTTGGCCACCTGGACACATACCAGCTCATGTTCATCCTCTGCCAACCAACATGTTGATGTCCTTTTCCATCATTCAGCTTTAGCATTGTCTGTGGTTGTTATGACTGAAGTGCAGAACCTAGCACTTCACGTTGTAGAGTCTAAGAGACATTTCTGTCTCAGCAGAGATGATCTGCAAACTGTTGGAAGCCAGGAGAGTCTCCAGAGATGTGTGTGTTTCCCCTGTTCGGATGTGTGCCTTTTCAATATGTCTTTATATGCTTGTCCTTTTCCTATCCTCAGACACAGACAGCTGCTTCTGCTCATAGCTGCAGACAGGACATGGGACTAAATGGTCCTTTGCTAGAGAAAAGTGTTTAAATTCCCTTCAGGTTTCTAGTGTATTAAAAAATTAAATCTCTCTGTATATAACATAGTGTCTTGGGGTGACTTTGTGATGTGTATCCCCTATTTTTTCCCAAACCTGGTGGGGGAGGGGTGGTTGTGCCTTCTCTCAGAGGATCTATTTCTAAATTTGACCAAACCAGCACACATAGTTTCTATCAAAGGAAAGTTGGAGTCTGGTTTAGGACACAGTAAATTGGTTTTTACCATCTTTTTCTGTCCTGCAATTTTGCCAAATGATCAAGCAAGAAGAATCACATTTATTCTTCAAGGCAGCCTCTGTTTCAGCTAAAAAGAAAAAAAAAAAAATTTCAAAGAGAGACCTGAAAGTATCCTCCATGAACAATTACACAGTTCTACCACCATAAACTGGGTCAGACAGCTCAGTATGTCACAGCTGACATGTAGAGATGTAAAATAAAATAAAATGGGGGAGATAATCACTGCTAAAGCTGTAGCATTGAAGGAAAGGACACCTACAAGATCCCTCTACCCATCTACTATTTGGGCAAGGGGGAAGGAGTTGTATCCCTTGAGACATGGCTCAGGGTTCATCTCTGAGTAGTGACATGGTGTTTAAACTCACACCATGGACTTCGTGACATTGCATCCCACAAAAGGGGAGGCAGGAGGGGAAGGAGTGTGGAATACAACTCCATTTGAGCTGCAAGGAAAACCCAAACATTCTCACCACCTTTATTCATAGCTGATTTTTCAGCTTTGTTTTAGTGCCTGTAATGTATGCAAGGACTCTTGCTCTAACATGGAGAATTATAGAGTCCTGCCAGGGTGCAAGGCTCCTCTCCTGATAGCAGAGGAATAACCCTCGAGATCCCATTCGTGTTCTCTGCATGCGCATATGTACCCAAATACCCATATAGCTTTATTTACGGCTAAATGTTCTTCTCGTTACTTGTGATGCAGAAGAAAGCATTTGAAATTTGCATTTGTGTGACTCAGGTAGAATGGAGCAAATTGCTTTTAAATAAAACCTGCTGAGAAAAAAAAAAAAAAATCACCATTTACATTTCACCCAATATGCATGTTTTTAAAAGTCCTGAAGTATTGATCACAGTAGTTAGGCATAATCAAAAAGCCTCCAACAGGGTCATAAGCACTGCTCTGCCTGTATGGTTTTTTGTTCTCAGCAATAGGAACATCTCCCTTGAGTTTTTCTGGAGCTGTATTAATTGGATGATTAAAGCAAGAGCCAGATCAATTGGAATTTGAAGAGATGGTGAATGCTATAATAAAACAAAAAATAAAACGTTGTATCTACATGGTTAAAAAAATCAATAAAGTTTAGAGGAATAATGCAAAGAAAGAAAATAAGAAAAAGCTAATTGCTCCATCTTTTTGCAGAGTTATTTCCTGAGTCACTTTCCAATCTTTATTCTTTTCTTTTTATGTCTCTGCAGAATGACCCTTGCTCTCCTTTTTCACACATATGCAAAACCACAGCTACATTAACAACTCTGCTGCTTGCTCCCTTGATTCCTTTTCTTTCCTGCTTAAAATTGCCCTTTCTGGCCTTATTACACACAGTGGCTAATGTACTCAGCTTGGAAAGAGGAGATCTAGGTTCAACCCATATTTCTACCCCTAAATAACTGTATAATCTAGGGCACAATATTTAATGAGTTCCCCACTTGTCTAATAGGACTGACAGTATTCATTTGTCTATTCTGACTATTTAAATTGTCAGCCCATCTGGTAGGATCATTTCCTTTTCAGAGTCAGAGTTCAGATCCCATTCTTAGTTTGGGTCTATTGGCACTACAGTAGTTGGGAAAAAAAAAAAAAAAAAAGGCATAATACAAGTAAATTCAGTTCCACAGGGGGAAGTGGCAATATTTGCAGTTACATTAGGGATCTGTTTAAACACTCGGCTTGTCTCAGCAGTGCCCAACTCTGAGAAAAGCCAGGGAGCTGCACAGTGATACTTCTGCTGCTCAAAGTGCACCTCCATTAATTGGCAGAATGAAGGACAGGCTGTTAACTTTCCTGCTGGTGCTCTGTGTACTGAAAAGATGAATCTTCTAAATAAGACATTGTATCCTGTGGCTCACTATCGTTTACAGACACCCACCCATCCTCTGTTTCTTGTTGAAACTCGGGCACTTGTACCCCTTTGATGGCCTGAAGGTAGACTTTTCAACCCAAATTGGGACACCTAAATAAATGTGCTGCCTTTAAAAGATCCTGAGTACTCAGCTGTCATGGTTTAACCCCAACCAGCCCCAGTTCCACACAGCTTCTCACTTGCTCCCACATCTGCAGGATCTGGGGGAGAACCAGAAGGGTAAAAGTGAGAAAATTCATGGATTGGGATAAATACAGCTTAAAAGGTAAAGCAGGAGCTGTGCAGACAAGCAAAGAAAAATAATTACTAGGAATTAATTCACTGCTTCAATTGGCAGGCAGGTGTTCAGCCATCTCCAGGAGAGCAGGGCCCCATCACGTGGAATGGTTGCTTGGGAAGACAAACACCGTAATTCCAAAAATTCCCCCTTTCTCTTTCTTCACCCAACTTTATATACTGACCGTGATGTCACATGGTCTGGAACATCCCTTTGGTCAGTTGAGGTCACCTGTCCTGGCTGTCTCCTCCCAACCTCCCAAGCACCCCCAACCCCCTCCTCAGCGTGGCTGTATGGGGAGCAGGAAAGAAAGGCCTTGGCTCTGTGTTATCAACACATGCTCAGCAATAACAAAAACATCTCTATGCTATCAGCTCTGTGTTCAGCACAAACCCAAAGCACAGCCCCACACCAGCCACTATGAAGAAAATTCACTTTACACCAGCCAAAACCAGCACACCAGCACTCACTGAAGAAGATTAGGCTACTTATTAGCTCCTTGAACATGGAGTCCAAATGTTTAAGCAACTTACTTGGAAGATTTTGGTGCACACTTCCCCAGTCTCCAGCTATGGCACTGGATGTGTTCCAAGAAGTCCAGGGCTATCCACAAGTAAACATTATTTCTCCTACTGAGAATAATAACTTTCCTCATTCCCAGCCAGATGTTAAATGTTGTCAGGCTATGCCTTCAGCTGTCTCATAATTTAGCTCCTGAAGCTTGAACTCATCCTGGTGTTCCATCTCCTCTTTCTTACCTCCCCACCCTGGTTGCCTCAACTTGCCTGGCAATGTCCTTCCTTTCAGAAGAAATAGAAGGCCAAAGAACAGGCTTCTCCACCTCGAAAATGCTATGTTCTTCTCTCTTGAGGACTGTGCCACTGGTGTTAGAGTGAGGAATGAGCAGATGTGTCGTGAAGTGCTTCCTTATCACCCAGAGTGCTCTGACACAGAAGGACTTAACTGCCCCAGTGAAAAGTTGGGGGAAAGTGCCCTGTTTCATGTCACAGGCAGTGGGAATACAGAGGTACGTGGAGGCAGTGTGAATCAGAAGACGTCTATTGATTTCAAGTCAGAGGAGTGACGCTGATTTACAGTAGCAGAGGAGCTTACATTTTAAGATAAAAGGTGAAACCTTGATTCGTTTGAAGCCAATAGCAACTTTGGCATTGACTTCACCTAGGCAGTTTCCAATTTTAGGAAGACTGTCCTGTTCTTATTTAAGGCAAAAATTAAGCAGCCTTGGGGACAATTTTTAAAGAATTCTTACCCCTTTGTTCTCCTCCTGGTGAGTGTCATATTTCAGGGCTTACACTAAACTAACAATAATAACAATTAAAATTCCCTGTGTTTGTTTTATTTAGTGTGTTAAATTTACTGGTTATATCCCAGGCAAACAAGGGAACCATTCACCTTGCCCTGAAGAATGGAAACTCCAAGGACAAACCTATAGATAGGGATTAGAATGAAAGGAAAAAAAGAAAGATATATTGCTTTTAATTAAAGTACATATCCACTAGGCAAGAGTGGACCTTTAGGAAACAGACTTTAACACAGAAGAAGTGAGAAATACGTGAATAGTCCCAAATAACCTTATTGAGAGGGGAGGGGAGAGAGCAGAGAGATATGACGGGAAGAAAGCAGGAGTTTCTGAATGTGAAAGTGAATATTACTAGGGGATGACAATGAGACATATAAGCCATTAAGCAAATTTCAGACTGCAGATCAGCTGAGCTGTGCTATGCTTTAAAGCAAACCATAACTGAAGGTTTGTCTTCACATACGTCTCCTCTGGTTCATATGATGTGTCTAGTGGGGGTGTGTCTGTGAGACATTTTTCGAATGCCACTCCAGAGAATGGAAATTTTCTTCCACAAGGAGATAAAAATAATTGTGTTTCCATGGTTGGGTATTCATTTTGGTTTATCTTCAACTTTTTTTTTTTTTTTTTTTAATATTAATTTCCCATCCATTAAAGCATTCTGTTCTATGGAAATTTTGGGAACTAAAATACTGTAGAAGTCAAAATTCACTAATAAGAAGTTCTGCCTCTCTCTGTGTCTGTGTCTTTAAAGGCCACATTTTCCCCTCCCTTTTCTTCTTCTACACAACTTCTGACTGACTTATTACATGGTGTTATTTTGCACTTTGCTGTTCCTCAGCTGGTACTTAAGCCTGTGACCTTAATTATGTCTAGGTGGCCTTTCTATTGTAGCAGAAGTAGCAACAAGATAAATATATATGCTTGTATATATGTATATATATTTATTTTATATACATAAAGTTATGTAGCTCAGAATATACCCATTTAATATACTTGCTGCTTTCTATTCCAGAGGAAAGCTGGAGGTTTCCTTTACAATTTTAATTTTGGGCAATTGAGAAAATGAACTTCTATTCCCCTGAAAAGATGGGACTTTTACTTTATGTTTAGGCCAGGGATCTATCTTGATCTTATGAGATTTGTAAGGCTTTGGTAGCAGCTAAGGGGAAAATACCACATCTCCCTTATTTATGAGCAACTTTGAACTTATGGAGAAGCACATTTTTATACATCTGGATAATCTATATCTATTGTTAAAGCCTCTCTGTGAAAAAAAAAACCAAAACAAAAACAAACAAAGAAAAAAAATACCCCAACCTTGGAAAGCAAAAATAATAAAAATAATACAAAAACAGCTGTATGGAAAAATGTGTAGATATGAGCAGAACACAATGAGGCATTTGCTAGGGTATGAGGAACCAGAAAATTGCAAGCATTTAAGAGAAATGCTGCTTATTTTAAATTCACTTGCACATCCCATAGTAATATGCCTCACCATGGCAGACTGCTAGGCAGAGGGGAAAAAAAGCTTTGTGAGTTCAATAGCTACCTACTGATTGTAAACATGAGGAGGAACTCTGCGAACACAGTGCTGAAATATAGGGTAATTTCCTCTTTATTAGAGTCCATGAAGTCTGCTACATTAAAGGTTAGGCTCTGTATACAGTACATATAACAGAATTATACAGATATTTTCTGCAGTTCTTTATTTGCTTTTTGAAGTTTTTCAGGTAAAAAAAAATAAAAAGAGAAAAATGTCCTTAATTTTTCCTTTCCTCCTCTCATGATACTGTCCACGTCTCATATTAATATGCAGTACAACACAATCTGTGACTGGCATCTCTGTAATGCCCTACAATGCCCTACACTGATTTTAAGGTGAATTCAACGTATATAGGTACCTCGACTCAGTGTTGTTTATTGGTTTTTAAGGAGAGGAAAGACAAAGAAAATAAGTGTTTGAGGTAGAAAAGGAAATTGGTCAGTGTGTGATGTAGTCTGTCTAAGGGCTAGGCGTTCTAGCATGTGAAGTCCTCACCTCAGAGGGAGACCTAGGTCTGGAAATGAGAAAGAGACATCGTCCCTTCTATGGATCACACTGGGAAGACTGTGAAGAGCACACAGTGGTACTGCCGCTGTCACTTGGCTGTAGCTGAAACAACTTTGGGAAGCAGCTTGATTTTCTGCCATGCACATATGGGATTAGCTCTCCTGAATGACCCTCCCCATCACCCAAGACCCCTGTCTGCTCACTGCCGTGGTGAGGGAGTCCCTTTTCACCTCAGTCCTAGACACAAGTCCCTGCCCCAAGGACACCACAAGATCCTGTTCTCCAGCCCTGTCTCCCGAGTGGACCTCAGACCTCATCTCCTGGAGTCATCCCTCACATGATGCCACGACTTTTCTCCAGCTCCATCTCTTCTTCATCCTGATGGGATGCGTGGATAGACCCTGGGTTCCTTATCTCCGCTTCTTGTTTCAGGACCCCACAAGACATCTCTGTTGGTGAAGGTATGGGGTCACCTTGGCTTGCCCTCACAGGGCATCTCACTCCCTGTGTCCCCTGACAGAGAGTGAAGGAAGAAGAAAGGTGTCAGTGCTTTCCAAATGCATTTTTGAAGAGGCAGGTTTCCATTTGTAACATATGAACAGGCCATGTCCTCTGTGTACAGAACATGATGTGCTGGGCTTTTTTTCCTTAAAGCAAAAATAAGCAAAGTTCCATTCTGTGTACAATGTTCTAACACTGGGGCATTGTGGCATGGTAAAGCCTTTTATACTGCATTTTTTCTTACCTTGCTTATGCTGTTTAAAAGAACAAAGTGTTCCAGGTTCATCTTCTAGATACATTGAAAAAAAAAAAGGCAACATTTTTCTAAGGGGAATAAGAAGGAAAGAGTCAGTTTACCACAGTGGTGCCTCATTGCAGGCTTCCAGAGAAAAAAAGACATCAGAGGGGCTCATAAACGAAGGATTGCCTTTGTCCTAGATGGGACATGACTTAGCTAGAGGCTTACTCTTTATTTCTTTTTTATAAGAGCTGCTGCAAGATTAGATGATAATGATGAGGCTAATGTTGATTTAAAATTGTGACATTTGGAGAAGAGTAGTCCATGGCATGTTTGTTAATGAAGGGGAACAATTCTTACTTTGCTGAGGACTGAACTTCTCTTTCAGATTTCCTTGGTAAGCTAGACATTACCAACTTTCTCGTGCTTTACTACGATTATTGGTTAAATAAAAACCAAAAATTAAGAAAAGAAAAAAAAATGTTAAGGCATTAGGGTAATGTAAAGAGAATTAAAGGCTGAGATAAAAAAAAAACAAAAAAAAACAACCAAAACTTCAAATCTGTTGGCTATTGTAATTATTAGAAATTTCTGATATCACTATTTGAAAACTTCTTCAGTGTGCCAGATCGATACAGAGTATTTTATGTCTGGATTCTTTTAATGATGATCAATATTATTAGCAGCAGTAGAATTAGAGAAAGACCTGAAACAATATAATTCTTTGTTCCTTTAATGTCAGTCAGGGCGATGTCAAATCCTGTGTTGTTTTTTTTTTTCTTTTTCTTACAGATGAAATTAAAGCGAAGGCTTATCAGAAGGGTTTCTTCTGTTATTGGAGCTGCTTTGACTATCATTTCTCCTTTCTCTTTGCCAAGCCTGTGTTTGCAAAACAGAAAACCCAAATCCAAGTCCCTGCATCTGGTGTCAATTGAAATAAAACAAAAACAGGCTCATTTTAGCCACATAATTTAAGAAAGAAGACAGTATGATAACATTTAGAACAAGCCTCATACACACCAGCCAGCCATTATCCTTCAGAAGCAGGTGGCAGATGGCATGAAATCATCTTCGTCAGACCTCCAAAGCTTCGCTGCCACATTTGGGAGCATGGTTCTTGTAATGACTACTTGCATATTCATACTGCGTGATGGGCACTTCTCGATTTCTGTGCACCTCATTTTGGAAAGAAGCTAATGTGGCTACGCATGTACTTTATTGTACCATTCACATTTGGCATCATTAAGAGGAAGGAGAAATGATTTTTTTCTCCCCTTTTTTCTGGGTGCATCCTTCTCTTGCGTCAGAATGGCACAGGGAATCAAAATGCGTGGCAGTCTGGAGCACCACGACTTGCCTGAAGCTGTGATGAGATCAGCCTCTGTGTAATGCCTTCTGTGAAATAAAATCAGGATTAGTCCTCCATGTCATATGGCACATCTGACAAAAATAGATTCTCCTTCAAAGGTTGCTCTCCAGTTTTCATGACATGGTTGTCAAATTCCTTTTCAAAACTGGGTGTGCGAAGATAACTGTAGTTTATAAATCATCAAGGTGAGGCATATTTCTTTTTTCAAGACTGCCAGGAGAATCAATGGCAAACCTAGAGAATTTACTTTAGGTCATGAAAGAGTAGTTTGCTCATACCTTACTTGCACTACTGAGTCCGTTTTGCTGATGAGACTTCAGGCAAATCCATGGTAAGATTCTTTCTGACTTCAGTGGGGTGTCATACATCGACAAGTCTCAGGGCTGGGCTGTAGGCACTGTAGTACCTTATGCTTCAATTAAAGACTTTTTTAAGCTAGTGAGGGTGCAGGAATCAACTTTGGATTCCTGCAAGTGCTGAGAAATGCAGAAAACCTGACTCCCAAGAGCTCAAAAATGCAGCAAAAGAAAAACAGATTCATTGCTCCAGTGTGCGTCAACATCAGCCCCATCAGCTTCCAATCCTGAAACCATCATTATAGAAAGGGAACAAAGGAAAACATGGCTGGTTTTGATCTTTCAGCTATTTCCTCTGTGGTCAAAAGCAACATGGTACCTTGGAAATCCTCTGACAAATTACATATAGCTGTCAGAAGTCACTGCCACTAACACTTCCACTGGTGAGAAAAACATGTCCAATGAAAAGCATTGCCTCTAGCACTTCATTTCTCCTGCCCACAGGAGAGCAAAAGGCAAGGCTTACAGGTTCAGAAGATATGATCATGCATACCATGTGAATGAAGGGTGCAAGCACACGTGAGAGAGCCCATCAGAGAGCCTGAAGACCTCCAGAAGAATCAGAAAGAGAGTACCTGTCTTGGTTCAGAGTATTGGCCTACTACATTTCATGGTTTCCAGGACATTTCTTAAAATGGATCTTCACTGAATCCCCAGGTAGTAAAGCGCTTGTGCTCAATTTAAGCACACACATAATTTAAGCATGCAAATAGTCCAATTTATGTTGTATCAAGACCCAATTCTTTTCATTAAAACCTTATTTTAAAAACCTAACAATGCTGCTACTGGTTACTTTCATCCTCTTCATCTATGAGTGGCACTTTTCCCCTTTATTTTGCTTTTAATTTTGCTGCATTAAAATGTTGCATATTCGTATAGCAGCTACAACTTTTGTCTGATGAAAACATCCTGCCTTCTAAGACTGTTCTGCTCATACAGAAGATATTATTAAATACCATAAACAAATACAGATATGATACTGCAACAGATATGCACTGTGACATCTGGGCGGAAATAACCCTACAGTCACATTTTACAAAGGAAGCCCAACCAGAAGAAGAGCTCAGACATGTAAAATGAACATTAATGGCATCTTAATCTTCCTCAGCTGCCTCTAGAGGGTTCAAATATGTAGCATCACAGCCAGTTCTAGAGGAGGTTTATCAGCAGATGGAGCCTTGTAGGAACTCAAAATACCCTATCAGATACGTTATTGCCTCAAACTGATACATAATGATGTGATTTTTTTTTTCTTTCTGGGAAGGAGGGATGCTTATAATTAATCATATATTTTGTTGTTGTTGTTGTTAAGCCAATCAGTATTTGCTTGCAGGCATTGAAAGCCGGTAATTTTTTTCTAATTTTTTTTTCTGTTTGCCACGGGTGATTCATATTCATAGAACATTATGAGAGTATTGAGGAGGGAAAGGAAGATTTTTTTTTTTACAATTTTGTGTTGATTAGTTTCAGCAGAACTTTATAGTTCACCCACAGCAAAAATAAAAAGGAAGTTTGAAATAACAAAAGAATTTGAGCAATGTATATGAATGTTCCTATACATGTTTATGCCATTATGAGTACGGGGTTCAAGCTGATATGAGACATGAATGCAAAGAAACCCAATGGATGAGAGAAGAAGTTAAAGAAAAAAATTGACTAAAGCAGAAACTGTGGAAAGAAAGATGTTTTTTTAACATTTTGTAATCAACAAGTATTGGTACAAATTTTCTAAAATCTGTACTTAGAGGTTCTGTAAGGTCTTTTTGCAGACATCTCAAGTAACATTAGGCTAGATGTTCTTCATGTGCAAACAACGTTGGCCCTTGGAGAAAAAAACCACAATCATCATGATACATGCCTTGTTTGTATTCAGTTTTATCAGATTATGGTATTTCAGATAATTGTGAGAAAGGAACTGTTTGTGGAATCAGATTTTTTTTATGTGCAACAAGGCACTCCGGAATTAGGTTTTGGAATGGAATTGCTCTCCAGGACTGTGCTGTTGGTACTAGTTCTTTTGATTCTGGAAGATGCAACTGCTTTTCCCATTCAGTTTTCTCAGTCCAGGACCAATATAAACTGAAATATAATTTCTCAGTGGTTTGTCTTGAAGGAGAAAACATGACCTGTGGCTTGTGTCACTGCCTGAAGAAAAAGAAGCTGCTCTCAGGTTGGTGCCAGGCATTTTAGTCTCGGGTCCACTGGTTTAATTTAATTCCTTCGTGGAATGGGCCAAATATTACCCGTGGTTCTTTGCCTAATGAGCTGTACATTGGGTAACATTTCTGCTACCCAAAAAACTTGGACAAGGAAGTTAAATAGTATAGAACTGGTTGAAACTAGAGGAATAATTCAGTTTAGTGTGATTTAACTTATATTTTTCAGGTTGGTTAATATCATATTAGTCTTCTGAGATGTGCAGTGTATTTGTAGCTATTGCAGCTTTCTAGCTCTTTATAAGTATTCATTTAATGAATGTAAAGTAAAGGCATATTTTGCACAGACATGTAGATAGATACAAAAATATTAATATATTGAATTTTTGCTACTTATTTCCCACTAGCCATGTTTCTATTTTCTAATTTGAACAAGAACAAAAAAAAGAAAAACAAAACAAAAAAAAAAAACACAAAAAAACAAACCAAATATTTTCTCAAATCATTTCCTTATCTAAGAAAGCCATCACAGTTCACATACATGCTCATCCAGAAATATTTGTAGAAACTCATCTGTCAAAAACCTTCCATTTGTATTTTTGGTAAGTCATGCTTATTTTTTAGCCCTGTTTCCTCACCCATCTTTGCCCCATTCTGCTTACATTTATAGGCTTCTACTACAAATACCATGACTATGTGTTTGAAAAGTCCCTGAAAAGACAAATATTGATTTCAGCCATTGCCTTCTGGAGGTAATATTAAACAAATATGGTGTGGGTAGTGAACCCCTCCCAAAGTAAGGTTAAATAGACCTTTTAGTTCCACACCAAGGTTCTGGTTCCTTGATTTCCTATACCTGGAGTGATCAAGGACAGGTTGAATGAGACCCTGAGCATCTTGACCTAGTGGGTGGTGACCCCACCATTGATGGACAGTTGAAACTAGAGGAACTTTAAGGCTCCTTCCAACCCAAGCCTTTTTATTTTTCTGTGATTCCAAAATCTTCAGAAACCATAGTGAATCCCTTCTGAATGTTGCCTATCTCTTTCCACCAACCATATCAGGAACCTCAAGCAACTACAGTTTGACTTCAGATAAGTCACACAAGAGTTTAAAATTAGTTGATATCAGTTCATGTATTACTATCTTAAATAAGTCTCTGAAACAGTGTGTTTCCTTCCCAGGCACTTACCTGGATCTTTTCTAGTCAACTCCAGTTTTATTCTGCTTAAGGAATCATGCCTTACTTTATTCTTTGGCATGCTGCATTGCTGAAAAGGCACAGAGGTTAAGACTTCAGATGTCAAGCAAAAATTGGTATGTGCCATGAATTAGCAAAAGAGACAAAAATAAAAGGCAAAACAAGCCAAACAACAAACCAAAAACAAAACCCAAAACCCAGGAAGATGAACGTGTGTTTCAGTTTCACAGGAAGGCTGCTACTGCCCCTGTAAGCAGCTAAAAATTCACACACAGCCACATCTTAAGTAATGTGTTGAGCTGTCCAAAAAGTAATTTACATGCTGTCAAGGCAAACAAGAATATGCTCACAAATTCGAGAGCAATATATGTGCAATTTGCACAATATCAATTCTTTGGTTGTTTTTTGGATGGAGCTATCGCCGTCAATTAAGTTAGTGACTCTTTGATTCAAATTATTTTTTGACACATAGTGAACAGAATGGCTCACAAGAGCATTATTTTCCCCATTGTTCCCTTGGCAGCCATAGAGTAAATGCAAACAGGTGGAAGTGTGGAACATCATTGCTGCTGAATCACATAACTGACCAACTAGGAAGAGTATGGATAATAAAGATTATTTTGAGGTGGGAGACAGTGGAAATGGATATTTACATCCTCCCTGTTGTTCACCGTTTGACGTAACAGCACCAGTCTGCCAAAGAGGGTTTGATAAAAACACTGAACCAGATTCTCAGATGGTGAAATGTGCTCTACTTCCACACTGCACCCATAAGATAGAGACATTATTGGAATCAGCATAGAATTGGCACTCTGGAATGGTATATTCTAAGGTGCAAAATTCATCTAATAAAGTCCATGTTTTTTCCACAGAAGATGCACAAGAGCAAATGGGCAAATACGAGTCATGAGGTGAGGATCAGATGACACTTCTGTTTCAGTTATGTTACAGTGGAGACTTGTCATCAGCATAATGTTTAACTAGTTCCTGAAATGTGGTCTCACAGATGAAACAGGAAATAAACAATGGTTCCTTGTAGTGGGGAGGCACTGGTAGCCAACCCCTTCTCTTTCTTTCTCATGCCCTGTATTCCATGTGCAACTGTGCGTCTCAGAGGTTTTATGATTCCCCAGCAGATTAGGATTTCACCTTGAGTCAACCTTGGCTCTGTGCCTTCATTTCCTTTTTGTTTCTCAGCTTGACACAGACTCATCAACATTCCAGGGAAGAGTGGGTTTTTGTTTTTTTTTCCCTGCACCTTATACAGCTCTGAACAGAGTCAGAGCCTACCATGTTATTAGCAACATGCATACAGAAGACAAAAAAAAGGATACTGAATACTAAATTAATATCTAATAAGCTGTTAAATAAAGTGCCTTGGGCAAACATTTAAAGTGAAATGGGAGGCAGCTGGGTCTTGCCACAGGTCTGGACCTCAGCCTGTCTCTCTGCTGCTGATTTTTATATGGCAGCGGTGCAGAGCTGTGAACAGGATCATCACATTGCCTGGAGATGTGTTGGTTTGGGAAGCGCTGACATCACTGTTATCAAAGCCTTCTGGACTGTAGAAGGTTATGATGTTCATGCAAGGGCTTTCATGCTCTCAGTTAAGCTTAACAGCTTGCAAAGGAGAATTTCCATTTATAGAGGTCCTTCGGGGATGCTAGCTGGTCTGTTTGGCATGAATGACTGACACACCACAGAACAGCAGCAATGATATGTGCTATACATAAGCTAACAATGATTGATTAAAGTAATAAGAGAGGGAAGATACTATGCCTGAAGAGACAAATGATATAAGCAGCTTGCCTACCACTATGGAGATAACTGAAATAAGAATAAATGTTGACAATGGATTATGTAAGTCATTGATACCATTTAGATTTCTGAAAATGATGCAGAAAAAAAAAAGCATCAATCATTTCATTACATATGCCTGTTGTTCATTTTCCTTCTCCATCTCCAGCTTTCTATTCCCTTAGCTGAATGTTCATTAAAGATAAATCTCGTGTGTTTTGCTAATGACTGGACCATACTTGGAGGGTCAGGGAAGAACAGTGTGGTCATCAGGTCCTTTATCTATTGTACTTAGCAGCAAGTGCAATCAGAAACTGTTCTGGACTTGGTCTCTGATAATAAGCCAGGGCATGATATATGCAACAGAAGTAGTTGAGCAACTAAGGTCTACTTTAGTGATCATAATATATTCAGATATGAATTATTCCTCTGGGTATGTGAAAATAGAATCTCAGAAGTTAATGTAACTTCTCTCCCTCATCACCTCCCTCCCCCTTCTTTTTTTTTCTGAGACTGGTTTGGATCTAATATATGGAATAATTTTCAGGAAATGAAATGATATCAACAGAAGTGGAGAAAATCGACCATTATGAAGAACAGAAAAAAAAAGAAGTATGAAGTTCTGTATCTAATTGGCAGGTATAGAGGATGGATACCAACTATATTCATCCCGGTAAAAAGTATCAAAAATAGGACAAGAGATAAGGATGTGGTAAAGCAAAGATAATAAGGAGGAGCAGAAGGCATTTGAAAAGTTCAAAGGATATGTTAAGTGGGAGGAATGGGCAGATTATGTGTGTAGATAAAGCAAGTAAGAAATAATTGGAGTGAAAATGAACACTGAACATGAAACAGGCCAAGACATCTCAACCCCACAGGGTTTTAAGATATTTACACAATAGTCAGCTGGGAAAAGGGTAGTCTTTGTAAACTTGATAATGAATTAAATTTTATATAACGTATCAGCACCACAAAACATTCTGCTCCTTATTCCAGTACCTTATTCAAAGTCTGCTGGAGTTGATGGCAGTCTTTCAGTAGCTTTTCAATGATTAGATCAAGTCCTATTAAAATTATATATCAGGTAGGTTGAACATTCATAACCTAGGAATTTAGGCTCAAATCCTCGTCAGGCAGCTAGGCACCTAAGACTCATCTGGTCCTTGGTCTATGAAATGCCTTTGAATATCCTATCAGTTTGTTTTTAAAGCAGGTTTCACCTTCATTCAAAGATTTTTTTTAATATATATTAAAATTTAATAATCTAAAAAATGCAAAAAAATGATAAAAAGAAACCCAGTGTAATAAAAATCTTAATAAATTCATAATGAATTGAAAACCAAGAACACCAAGAGTAAAATAATAATAAAAAATAAGGCAATAAAACTGTGAATTAAATATTCTCTATTACTATATTGATTTTAAAACCTTCTGATTGGGGAAGAAAAATACAAGCTTAATGAGAATTTTACAATATAAAGAAAAAATAATCTAAAATATTCTCAGAGTGATAGTTGCAAACAGAAATATCCCCATCAGCAATGATAGTCACCTGGCCAATTCGTCTGGCCAGACTCTTCCCGTGGTGCATTTGTCCTCTGAAATGAATGATCAAACTGTGAGGGGAGCAGCAGTATCTCAGTGCGGTGCAAGGAGAGTGAATAGAGACAGGCATTCACAACAACTCAAAGTAGGACAGATCTATTATGTTCATTGCTTGTGGAGTTAAAAACCATTCCTCAATTCAGGTGCAGAAAACACAGTAATTTGTCCAGTTCTTAGGCTACACATAAACACAGAACCATAGATCCCTGGGGAGCACCACTGGTAACCAGACGCCAGCTGGGTGTAATTCCAGATTGCACACATCCGAGCCATTTGCAGCCAGTTTCTCCAGGAAAACACAGTGGGAAACTGTGTCAAAGGCTTTACTGAAGTCCTGGTAGAGTCCACATCCATAGCCTTTCCTTCATCCACTGAGCAGGCTACCCTGTCATAGCAGGAGATCAGGTGGGTCAAGCTGGGCCTGCCTTTCATGAAGCCACGCTGGCAGAGCTGCATAGTGAAAGGAATTGTAGGTTACAAAGACATACTACAACCACTAAGCTGCTACAGAACAGATTTTCTTTCTTTTTTCTTTTTCCTTTCTTTGTTCTGTTTTGTTACTTAATTTTTATTTAAGAGCATGATAAGGTAAGGAGAACATCTTTACCCATGCGCATATAATGGGCCGCCAACACTTTCTGCTTTGTTCATCAGCAGGCTCCTTTCCCTTGGTCTGGTAATTCTTTTTCCCCACAAGAAATGTAAAGTCTATACAATTACTGAGGAAATCAAAGCAAAATATTCAGAGTTACGTGACTCTTCTTGAGGCAGAACTGTGTCTCGTTAATGAACTGTGTTGCCATACTGAGGTTAGTAAATAGCATTAACCCTAATTTAATGGTCAAGAGAATGAGGCAAATGTTAAGAGCAGAAGGTGCAACTTCTCAGCTAGGGAGTGAGTCAGCAGTAGAGCAGGACAGGGTACAAATATTTTCTTTCCCTGGAACCCTCTTGTTAGTTCAGCCTCTATTTTCAACACTATACATTGCACTTTGTCACAGGAAGCAAAATTGAGGGAAGTATAAACTCCACTCTTAAAAGCTTTGTGTGCTTTTGGGGTTTTTTTGTGTGTTTCTTTGCTTGCTTGTTAGTCTGTTTTCTAGCATTGTACCATGACTTAGCAGATCAGTTCAAAAAGAAAAGGGGCCTGGGGGTTGGGGGGGGAGGGGCAGAGAGGAGGTAGGAGGGAGAAAAATCAGTGGAGTACTTTTTATTAATTGGGTCAGGTATCTGCCTGTCAGCAACACTGAAAAACACACATTTGGGATATTGCTGCTGAGCATGCTTTCTATTTCATCCCAGTGCACACCTCAGCTGTACCCAGCATTTAATAAGCATTATATTTAGTGCCCTTTAAAAAAAATGATTGAATTATTGCTCTTTTTACGGTTCTATAAAAGCCTTTAATAATTTGGGGGCAGCAGCTTCAGCTTGCCTGCCTGGCCAATCGTCACTGAGTGATTAAATTATTTATGCAGGACTCAGTTAACTTTGTTTACTGTGACCAGATCTTCATGTCTTTAGTCTGGAAAGTGGAAGCCAAGTAAGTGCATGTATCTGGTGGTTTCTGGGTGTGAGTGGGTTGCAGTGGGCATGGCATTGGGGTGTAAATAAGCAAAGACTTATGTAAAAAAAATCACAGGGAAAAAAACCCACTGAAAATACATGCAAAGAGAGTATTTATATAAAATTCTTTTTAATAACTACCCAAACTGGCCTGGAGGACACAGAGGGAAGGGAGAAACTCAGAAGAGCTTGGTTTGAGACAAAATTGCCAGAGCTTTTTTGTTTCACTGCTAAGACTGAAATTGGGTAAAGACCCATGGAAGTCAGAGTAAAGAACTTCACTGAGGGTTAAGGCAGGATTTTGGATTTCTATAGTTACAGGTAGTAACAGTGAAATCACTCTGTTAAATGTGCTGTGGTTTGCTCAAGACCTTGTTCTCCCCTTCACAGGTAGAGAAAATGTGTTAATTTGTATCATTTTCCAATAATAGAATTGACTTACATTAGTCAGAAGAAAAGTAAACCTCTAGGTTAAAACAGCTTTATGACAAGTGCCATTCCATCTGTTTGTATGTGAGATCTACCCCCACAGCCTTAAAACCACACTGCTGTCAGCTTTTAGCTGCAGGATCCATTTTAGCATCCTTAACATGCAGCTTTGATGAATTTACAGTAAATAGTTTGTAGAAATAAGCATTTGAAAAGAAACCCAAACCTTATGCCTCTATGGTTATCAGTTTAAAAAGTACCTGTGTAACTGAAATATAATTTTTCAGCAAAGGAGTCTCTAATTTACTGATTGGGATGAAAGTTTACAACAGTTTAACAAATTATTTCACTTGAACTCTGTTGTTTTTTGGACCTGAGGGATTGTACTTTTTGTGTTTCTGGGAGGTGGAAATACCAAAAAAAGAGAAAAAATTTGTTGTGTTGAAAAAAAAGAAAGGCTTAAAATTAAAAAATATAAATGTTAAATATTTTTTTAGTACCTACACACACAGATATTTTGGACTGGCAACAATTGTTACTTCCTACAACAGACACAGACCTAGAAAGATGTTGCCATGTATTTTGGTGTTTGTTTCCTTGCTTGATTGTTTTTCCATACATGATTTTTTTTTTTTTTTTAATTTTTTTTTTTTTTGTGTGTGAGGTGTATCATATAGGGAAAAAAATAAGAAACAGTGTACTACTAGATCCTGGTCCTGCAATCCTAGTCCTCACCAGAGCATTATTAAACTCCTCCTTCTCCAGGAATTTTCCTCATGTCTGTAATGTTTTGCAATTTACTTCTCCCTTACTGTTGGTAACAAGTCCTTTTCCTTAAAAGTAATTTTTTCTTACAGGGAAATCCTCTTTTTTGTTATTTTAACTTGCTCTTTCCTTCTGTGAAGATGAGGCACAATCTCACCTGACAGACTGTGCTTTAAGTAGCTGAATGTTGGGATTATTAGAGAATTTTTATAGTCTTGAGTTATGTTAGACACTAATTTCAGTAACGGGGCCCCACAATGCAGGTGCTGGCAACAAAGAAAGACACTCAATGCCCTGAACAGAGCACTATTAAAATCTGACTCACTGTAGGATTTCTTCAATCACTTCTCCCTCAAATACTTCAAAGACTTATAAAAAGGCAAAATTGAAGTCAAGCTGTGGTGAATCAGGTCCCTATATACACTAACCTTTAATTTAAGGAATACCAAAGAAATGATGAGTTGTATCTCAGGCCATGGGGAAGGGAGAACGATTCATGATCATTCATGGCTCAGACAAACAGCAGCGAAGGAAAGCATCTGGGAAAGGCACATTGAGTAAGAGCAGAGGACATAACCCGCCTCATATCTACGCATGGCAAATCAATTTAATGTCTTTCATTACTGCTTGAAAACGGAAACTTACATGTGAACAATAAACTTTAATCTGGTTGACAACAGTTTAAAAAATGCACTGGAAGCAAGTTTCGGCTGCATGACATACTTTATGACACTTATTAAAAAGACATACTTGTAAGTCAATTAACCTGCCCAATGGTACATTTTAGCTTGTTTTCTATTAGGAAAGGCAGCAAAAGGGCAAAGTTTTTCATTTGGGAAAGTTCTAAGTTGATTCCTTTTCCCTCTTTAAGTGAAGGACATTGCTGGTGTCATCATTCCTAGCCAGTCCAATATGAAATATAAGCCATTGGTGTCCACCAACCCATATTGTCACAGGTAATGGTTGCTTATTCCCTAAAACTTTATAGTCATTGCAGTTTGATATGGTAATTCATTAATTACAGTAATGATGACACCACAGGATGAGGCAGTTAACAAGACACATCTATCTGTATATTACAGAGAGCATCATTTGCACCCAACAGAGGTAAGGTCGCAAAAGCATTTTAGCTGAGCTTCTCTCATCCCAAAACTTTCCTAAACATTTGGGTGTTCCTGCTTCTGTTCCATTTCCCATCCCCTTCCCTCTCTTTGAAGTTTGTGCTATTAAAATATATGTATACACATGAACACACAGACACAGATACAATCTATATAAATTTATTTCATATCTATAAATTCTCCAAATAATATGTATAAATATATATAGCATGTATAACTAAATATATGTATACGCTACATATATTACAAACATGCTTCATTTATAGATGATATGTCCTTGTATATATATATGTACGCACTTATACATAAAGACTCATAAGTACAAAAACATACATAAGGATTTTGTCTAGATTAAAAAAAAACCCCAAAAAACAGCAGTATGATTTCTGGTGGCTTAGCTCTATGGCAACATGTGTTTGGAAAGGCAAAAATGGAAGGGAGGAGAGAACTATGATTTCTTCCCTGTGTGAAAGTATATTGCGTTGCACCTCGGCTCATGATATAGGGAGCTGTCAATGGGTAAAGTAGACCAATGTAAATGTAGAGGACAGGGTTCTTTTGCCCACAGTACTGCAATTTCAAAAGAAAAGGTAAAAAAAAAAAAAAAAAAAAAAAAGGCAGCTATATGGTATATCTAATTGCATTCTGATTAATTTAGCTTGCAGTGATTATTTCAGTCTGGATTCAGAGGAACATTTTAGCTCTGCATTCTGCCTAACTTGCATGATTTTAAGACATCTTGCTACTTTTCCTACTATTAAAATCATAAACTCAATGCCAAAACTGGTTGATCTGGTTGGAGTTTTACAACTAAGAACAGTAAAACTTAGTTCAGTTTTGTCTCATGTGCGTGTCAGACCAGGTTCACTGATGATTTCAAGTTCAGTGATGCTGAATGTGCTTGAAGTTTGCCAAAATCACTTTGATCTGCAAGTTTCAGTTATTGCAAGTCTTTTAAATATCTTACTTGGGTAGGATTAAAAGTATATTTTTTTTCTTATGAGATATTTGATAATTTTGCATCATATCTCTGCCTAGTCTTGGAAGTGTTGAACCAGAACAGCAGCAGTATTTTAATTTCTGTAATAAATATCAGAGGGCAACTAGGCAGTTTAGGAGCATGGATATATACATATTTAAGCTGTATGCTGAGTTACCCCTGAATCACCATTATTTTTGTGTCAGGGTTCTGTTTTCTTGCTTTAATTGCATACAATTGAAATTTATACAAATATTTAGAACCCTTCTAGCTTCTAATGGCAATGGATTGTTGTGTAACTTCATATATTTACATTCTTCTCCAGAGGATCAGAAAGGTTATATCCTAAGACTGTCCTGATTCTTATGGAACATCGATTTACTGATTATGGGGATGGCCATAAAGAACAAGTAGAAGGTGATGGATTACTGCATAAATATTTAAAAATTCCTTTGGGATTTATATTTTCTGGATCTGTCTTTCTTGGATGAGCATATCTCTAAGTGTATATTTTTAGTGTCAGTAATTATATACATCTGTACATATTTTTGAATACATATACAGGAAATTAACTTGAACAATCTATAGGAACAGAGGAAGGTCTCTGAGTGTTCCATGGCTGGGTCTCTTCAAATATCAAGAAGCAAGTGCAAAAGAAATGAGTCAGGTAGTCACTAAGTAGGTAGCTAGCCTATGGTGGAAAAACGAAAAAAACCTTCCACCTTTTAAAATGCATACAAAGCAAGCCTCAGAAGGGCCTACAAATCCAAATGCTCTCAAGAGGGTTTGGGAGGGAAAAGTGCTTTCAGCAACTCGTTTTTATCTTCAGGTTTTTCACTTTATCTCACTTTCTCGAATGCTGGAAGCTGACCCTTAGAGGGTCATGGAATCTGATTTATTGTACTGTGTTTAAATCAACAAAGTCAGTATCTCAAAGCTGTGCTGTAAGTTGCTGGTAATCTTACTCAAACTTACCTATCTTCTTCTTCCTCCCCACTTTCATGTTTGTTTAGAGTGAGAGAGATGCTGGTATCAGGAAGCAAAGAACATAAAAGATACCATAATCATAAGAGTTGGTTTCCAGTATAGCGTGTAATTTTCCAAGTACATATGGTGTGATTGTGAACTGATTTATTACTTTTCTTTCCTTTTTTGCTTTCTTTGTTTTCTTTTTTTTTTTTTCTTTTTAAATCTAATCATCAGTGAATGATCAGGATTTTTTTTTTGAGTTCTGTAGGCTCTGTCATCTAAATCTAATTTAACCACTTTTAATTTTTTCCTTGTAATTTCCAAATATCAAAATATATCAGAAAAATATAGGCAATATCACAAATAACCAAGAAATCAAAGCAACTATAATGCATTAAATTAATCAACACTAACTTGTGGAAAGACATTCTGTATTTTGCTACGTGGTCATTAGGGAAATGGTATCAAAAGTAAGACTGCTGTGGATTGTTGGAGACACAACTTTACAATAGTGTTTCTTTGTTCCACGTTGCTAATGGGAACAGAAAACTAACAATGTTAAATAGGTCAAGACGCAGAGGAAAACCTGGTCATATTTAAGATAAATAATTTATTTCCTATTTTTACCATTGGCTAGTAGAGAATGGGGAATTTTATCATTGCTCACAAACTTAAGAATGTGCATTGGTCAGAGTGAACTAGAATAATACAGTTGGTTATCTTGCCTTATTTTTTTTAGCACTCCCCTTAAATTCTAGAAAAATGGAATGCTTTGATTTGTTATGGAAGGTTAGAAGTGACTTGGGTTGGTGGGAAAGTGTGAACAGTATTCTTTCTGTTAAATGTCAGAAATTTAATTTAGGAATTTTCATTAATAAGCTCCTAAACTCCCCAGTTGTCTCTTCAAAGTCTTACTTTTAGAGGTGGAGACTTCAACATGGCTGCAATTAACCCAAGTTAATTTACATTGGATAAATCTGGTTTAAATTCCAGCAAAACTCCTGTAGACAACAGTTGTACAATAAACCAGTGGGATTCTGAGTTTGCTCTGAAATGTGCATTTGGGGTGCTGACAATGAAGTAGGTTTGAAAAACCTGTTTGGTTTATGCCATCTGACATTTGCATCATTGCTCTAAGCACCTGAAATCTTACAGCATAAACCCCAGGAACAATCCTGCTGTATTTCCATGTGGCACAGGAGCTTGTCGGGATCCTTCTTAATGTCTATATCCAAATAATCAACAACAGAAAATGATATTTATCTGGAAATGAACAAGAACCCTTTGGGGTAGAGTTAATAACATAACACAAGTGACTATCATTTTTTTATTGCAGCAATAGATTAAAAATAGAAACAAGTCTCAAAGGCTACAAAACTTACAGATACAGAAGAAAAGAGATAGTAGTGTGGTATTGTGATTCTTCTCCTGTGCCAACAGGTCTTTCTCTGTGTTCTAATGCATCACAGTAAAAATATCGTAGGTAAATCAGCTATTTTAGATTAAACATGTGTTAGTTACTGTGACAGAAGGTTGCTATTTTTTAAACCTTTTTGAGAATAAAATTTGTTGTTAATAAAGCAGGCTAGGATTATGCTTCATTGTTTTGGGGACTTTAAGAGTGGTGTAAGTATCTGAAATTCTCCAAGAAAACTGTCAAAAGGGATGCTTCCAATACCACCATGTGATCCCTTGTGAACTACAGGTTCAGTCAATTTCTTGCATTGCAGCTTTTATAAAGACATTAAAGTCTTCGCACAAAGAGTTAAAGCAACACAAACTCTAGCACACTGGTAAACCAAACATTTAAATTGTCATCCTAAACTCCCTTTTTATCCATCCTAAACTTTGATATTTCTGCTTTCAACAACTTAATAATGGGTTTTGGTTTTGTTTTGTCACGGTTGTGGTTTTTGTTTTGTTTTTTTAACTCCTACTTAGAGACATCAGTACACTCAACTCCTTACTTTGATAAGGGAAACAGACTGAACCACTCTATTTTCTCATTATAAGGAAACTTCTAAAACCCTCTGATCACCCAGTATCCACAAGATCATACAAAAATTTGACCCCAATGGAATAATTCATTTTTCTAGTCCCATACCCTGCATAAATAATTTCCTTTTCTTTTATCTAGTTGTTCCTATATTTAGCATAGCAGCCTACACCATGGCAAACATTGTCTAGAAAAGTGTGTGGTGCTGAATTAAACCCACCATGTAAAACTATCATTCCCTTTAGCAGTTTGTTCCAAAAATTTGCTTTTCCAGGCTGTTAAATATGAGAGCCTGATTTCTCGTTTGAATTTAACTCCAGTGTTTAGCCATTGTATTTGCTACTTTTGTCTGTTGAATGAAACAAATGTTCAGATTTCCAGTACTTTCTCCTCTTTATGTTTGCATTTTCTATTTTAAAGCATTTCTTCAAACCCTTAGGCCCTGTTTTTGTGAATCTTTTCTATGCTTAAACTAGATGGCCAATGTGGATACTTCAATTTAGTGTAATGTGTCACTGTCAGTCTTCCCAAAGCAGTGTCTGCCCTCCTGTGTAAAAATATCCGTACCTCTTTGCAGGGAAGCACTTCATGGGAGCTCTGAGTAGTCTTTCTTTGTTTGTTAATTTTGTGACTGGCATGATGCCACTGCCCCCTCAGATTCTGCTTTTTTCTTTCTGTACCTATGGCTTGAATCCTCATTTTTTTCAAAATTCAAGAGCTTTCTCTTAATTAACTGAATTACAATACTTTTTTCTTTTTTTTTAATGGGTTCAGTTTATTTTCTTTTATTTGTTAACAAGTTGTTTTTTCATTTAATAAATGCTTTGCTGATATTTCACGCTCATAGATTTTTCAATGGAATCTAAGCTTCTGCCCTTTCCAGATATATTATGAAGAATGTTTTAGAGAAATATTAATAACTACCACATTGGTGTGCCATAATAAAACAAGAGGGTTTTATTGAAATTTCTTTCTGAGGCACAGAAGAGTGAGGATTGAGAGGGAAAGAATTGCTCCTGTGGATAATTTACTTCAGGATGTTGTAGAAAAGGACAAGTCTCAGGGAGAATTTAAATATCTTGTCATCTCATGGATAGCATAAACAGTCCTATAAATAAGTGGGCCAAAAAAGGAGAAGAGGTCATTAAAAGCAGAAGGTGCTGCAATAAGTAAGAATGAAATTGCCTTCAAAATCAGGATTATAGAACATGATTCAATAGTCCTGCATTAACTTTAATGTGGGTCAGGGAGCTGACTGAAGCATAGATTACGCTCACCTCATCTGACCATAGAAAGAGAGGGTCTAATAGATAATGTGGTTCATTCACCACATTCTTAAACTTAGACTCTAATATCTGGTAATAAACAGCTCTACAAGTCCCTTTTGTTGGAAATACATCACTAAGTATGCAACAGGTAGTGCAAAGTTTCCTACCCCGAAAAAAGTCCCAGTGCCTCTGGTACAGACAGCACATATATTCCACACTGCTTCAACTGGAATTATTATTCTGGTTGTGTTCACTGTCACTTTTGAGCAGTGCATTTTAAAATCATAACCACAACAAGCCCCACAGACACCACTAAGTAAGAAATCTTAGAAGGCTATCCAGGGCTTTCAACACAAAGCACGGGGCATTGCAATGAAAGGCTGAATGCCATCTCCTTTCAAGGAAGCAACAAGAGAGCCCTGAACTGGTAATATCCAACTGCTAAGACTAAATCAGAAGCCCAGTGACATCAATAGAGAAACCTCATGGATTTCATGGGGCCATGGATTGGACACTTATGCACGTTCAGCAAAGCACTTACACATATGCAGATGGTCCTTATTCTCCAAATCATTTAAGTACACGCTGAACTTTCAGTAAGTGCTTACAGCTCTGTTGAAGTCAATTTAAGCATACTTTAAAGCAGTTTGTTGAACTGGGAGGAAATGATGAATCTGGGCCTCGGTGAGTTTTATGTAAATGCATGATGTACTTAAATGTAACATATTTATGTAGTAAACTCTCAAATTTCTCCACTGAGTCCAATTGAAAAATAAATAATACATAACCTCTGGCCCTGTGATTCCTTGGAGCTAGAGGGGCCAAGCAGCCCAGAAGCTAAATGGTTACCTATTTCTATGCCAGACTTTTCCTCAAATCCCAGCAGGAAGTTTCCACTTAATGGAAAGGCTAAACTTCTGTATTCAGCTTTCTATTCATCCCTTGCCAAGAGTATGGAAAACCACAAGTGGATCTTCAGAGGGGGAAGAAAAATTAATAAATTTGTTAATTTTATTTCCACTATTTCTGACTAGATCTGTTCATATGCCCTCAGATTATGATTGCCTTCATATAAATTGGACACAGAAGTTGACAACTTTCATAAACTCTGTGTCAATGAGAAATACCAGTTATGTATAAAATTTAGTGTTTAATACAGTTTTTATTTTATTGCCAAAGGTTCCTGTGTAGCTGAGATGATTTAAGCAGTCAGTAAGTTTCAAGGGAAAGTGCATAGTAAAATGAAGAACAATGTCTTGCTCTCCTCTGTAGCACTTAACTTTGCCAAGAAATGTATTTTTTCCGACATCTGTTTTTTTAAAAGGAACTCAATTCAGTAAAGAAAGAAAGAAGAAAAAAACCCCTATAAAATCTGACATGAGCTTTTTGGAAAGACAGACTTCTATTTTATTCAGATATGTATGCAAGGAAAAAAATAATCATGCAATATTTTTATTTGAATGAGATTTATGGAGCACTTCTGACAACTACCTACACATTGAAATGCACTTAATTCTGTGCGTGATCTCCAGAGCTTCAGATTTGTTTCCAACTATTTCGTGCCTTATGCAGCTAAATTCTATAACTTTGCTTGCCAGGCAGCATTTAGTAAAGCAAATGAGATGGATTTATCTATGCTGAAAATATACAGGGTTTCTGTTACACTGTTGTTAAAGCCTTAATACTGTAAACACTGATGTATCAGATTTACGTATGTAAGTCGAATAGGATGACTCACAAGAATGAAGCAGGATAGCTAAGTATCATGTGTAGAGCTATAGTCATAAATTGCTGCCTAGCTCTGTGGTACACAATTTTACAGACTAGACAGAAAACTGCTGCTCCAGATATACATTTGTAGGTACTTTCAGTCTCACTGTTGTCAGAGGCAGCAAAAATATCATGCTGAACATAGTGCAAATGATACCATAAAGTAATTGATATTATTAAAAGTGTCTTTCTTCTCATTGTGAAATCCAGCATTTCTTTAAGTTAATAACTCAAGGAAGTGAATGGCTGAAATAAGTACTACTGAAGGCAATATCTTTCTTCAGATCAGAATCTGGATGAGCAGGAAAACTTATACGGATATACTGCAATACTGCAATTAAGGCTTTTTTTTTTTTTTTTTCTTTAAACATTCTTTGTAAAGTGCAAAAAAAGAAAAGGCAATGAACCCCTGTCATATTGTGATTTTTTTTTTTTACTCAGTCATGGCAAGAATCCAGACAAAAAGCAGTTAGAAGAGAAGGCAGCTCTGGTAAAAGTTTTGTGGACATGTAGCAAGACAGAGAATGTGTTCAGAGACATTATTATTTTTGTCATTTTAATAGAGTTCCAGGCCCTGCATTAACAGAAAGTGACTCTGAGAGATATTTCCCATAGTTACCTGTCATCTGTATGTACGAATATGTAGGGTGTGGGAGATTTTCACTTAAGGCAACTTTCAGGGCTGGCCTGAAGCTACATGATGGATTTCATAGCATTTAGAAGGAGACCCTTGAGACCTATATAAAATCTGGAACACAGACCTGCTTTCAGGCTTTCTCCCACTTGGGCAGCCCTTGCACTCACCAGGTTTGTTATGATACATGAGTGCTCACAGCTGAATTACCTGTGTTGTCTATTTAAGACTTCTCTGAGCAGTTCATTGCATTGCAGACTGTGACACACCTTTGATATTATACACAAAAAACACTTTTTGCAACCCCAGTTAAAAAATCAAAGTGGGGATCCTAATACCAGGAGATATTAGCCCAGACAAACTAACAAGTACCAAATATTTTGTCAGCCAGAAAGCAAAAATTTTGCTGGAGAAAGATCACATTTAACAGACATTATGTTATTTTGAAAGCAATGGTTGGAATGTATTTTACATCTCCACAGCTGAATAAATGGAAATAATGGTAATGCATCTCCACGATTTTCGTGTCTGTTAATCCTGGGTAGCAATGACATGATTTAATCTAAGCCATAAAATATTGGCATTTTTCTATACGTCTTTATATAGACATTTATGTACATAAATGAGCAAAGGGCTATGTAGCTGTAGAAACATACTTGTGATTTTAGTAAAGATAGATTACTTTTCATTTTTAGATTACAAAATACTAAAGAAGAAAGCAAGAGTGAGTCCTGTTGTTTTGTACCTGTAGAAATAAAAGAAGGTGGGAAAAAAATTATGTAGTCAGTCACTTCTTAAATTGGGAAAAATACTCAAAATCTTGTTTCTCAATTGCAGGCTCCTTCTATCCACTTGGAACCACTGCTTCTCATAATTCAACCCCAGCTATTGAGTGTGATAGAAAAGCGTGATAAAACTTGTCTCCAGTGTTCACTTCACTGTCTGGGTTGAAAAAAAAAAACAAAACAAAACAAGGAACAACAACAACAAAACCACTTCACACTGTAAAACAAAGGCTAATATTACCAAAAGACTAGAACACTGGCTGTAGATCTCATAGGCGTTTGTACAAGGACTGCTCTTCTCCTCCTTACTCCCTGATAATTAGACATCATTTCTGCACTTCCTCATCTTCTTCGTATTGATCTTTCATCATATAATGGGTGCAAACAGCAAGAGGAAGGCTTAATAACAAACATTAAAATGAATAAATAATTGCAGCCACAAATCTTCCTCAACGAACTGATTATTTGTTCAGTGACAATATTACACAAAATTGGCTTTACATAATTTAAAAGGACACTAGCAAGTAGGGATTTTTTTTTTAATAGCATTTTTCCTCTCCACGCTCTCTGAAAATGTATGTTGGGGGCTGGTGGTCTTTTCTTTAAAAGAGTACAAGGGCTTAACTTCCCAACTACTTTTCCAGGATCCTCATTTTATTCAATAAATTTCTGAGGAGGTAGGAATGGCTTATCAGTGATCAGAAGTGAACTACCTTTCCCGCAGGTCTACACGACATTGACACAGAGTGTTTGGGTGCCTGATTTTCCTGTCTTGAACTTGAGTATCTTACAGGTCTGAAAGTCGAGAGCTCTAAGTAGATCACTGAGGGTAGACAAAATGAATAGACTGAAGGAGAGGTCAGGTGAAGAGACATCGGGTTAGGAGAAATCTTCCCATGTAGAATGAGATTAATCCATTTATCCCTTCTCTCTGATGGGCAGTGATGCTGTGACATCCTCACAGCCACATGACAGGACAGGAGCAAGAGCAGTTTTTTGGACTCCTCCAATCTGCAAAGTCAGGAGCTCTGGCCTCCTCTCCTACAGGACAGAGCTCTAGTCTATGCCCTGACCCTTGCATAAGACACACCCTTATTAGGATAGTTGAGGCTTTTGTGTAAGTGGCTCAGTGCTACCAAGAACGGTTCAATAATCCATAGCTGAATTAAAATGCTAGTGAACATGAGGGAGTGTCTGCCTTTAATGAGGGAATTCTGTGCCATGGTGTTATGACAGGTCTCCAGTACAAGCTTGATACATTATGCTTAATTCAGAAATTCACTTAATGCAATCACCCTTATCACAGAGACTACAAGTATCAGCATCATCAGAGTATCCAAGTTTGCTACTGCACACAGTCTCTGACCTCAGTGTACACCACTAGCCATTTCAGAGCTGTCATGGGTCTGCCTGATAAAAATACCTATCTGTGACATGTCCCAGACACCTGAAATGAGAGGACTTTGAAGGTGAGAGGTCAAGTGTACTTTATTCACTAACGGACTTCTCATTCAAAAAGCTCCATAACAAGGTGTCCGCACATTGAACAAGTAATGACCTGAAAACAGCATGATTTACAGGATGATATGCTGGCAGAAAGTTTTCTAACACCTCCCAGAAGTGCACTTTCCAGAAACCCACTGTACATAAACATAAAGGTCTGCAATCTGTCAGTTAATATTAATGTGGTCATTTGCTGGTAAGTTGTAATAACATGATGCACATGGGACTTGCTACACTGACCTTTTTGGTGGAAGTGATTCATTAAATGGTCACTCATTTAGACAGCAGTAACTATTTGCACAGCTATTAACATTTTAGAACTTAACTAGGTATTTATTGCTTTCAAAAGGGAATTTTTTTTACCAAGGTTAGCTGAAGACAAGATTTTTCATTATTTAATAAAGAAAAGAATTTGAAATACAGAAGCAGTACAAAGGGGTGGGACATTTATTTGAAATGTCTAACTTCAGATTAGTCTAAATGTCTGAGCTATTATCTGTGTGCTTTTGAGCCCATGACTACAAATCATTGCTTTCACTGTCAAAGGCTAAATCAAAATCTTCCCTTTTTTATTTCCTGAGCTGGTTTTACCTCCTTTATTCCAACATTACTTAAAGAGAGCAGAGAAAACATGGAAAAGCGAAGAAACCTGTTATGTCACTAACAACCTACACCCTGAAACCAAGATCCATCAACTTCAATAGATACTTGCTTCCTGTCACCAGGTTTACCTGACGTCTGCCAATCTGGATTTAAAATTTGCACAAACCTAAAATAAAATATACATACAGAAATTACCATACAATCTTATTTTAGAAAATTTCTAACATAAGCAAACTAATTTTTCTTGATGCCCTTACAGGTGCCAGGTGTCTTTCCTTTCATTTTGCCTTAAAAAGTTCTCAGAACAAAGCAAAGCAAAACAAAACAAAACAAAACAAAAGGCTGAGAGCTTTTGCTAGCCCCCTGGGACACTTTTGAGACTGAAATACCTTTTTTACACTCAGCTTTTTTTCCTTTCTATATTCCCTCAGCCTTCTGGCCATAGGTCAATTCAAATGAGTTGTTATCCCATCTACACTTACTTTAAGTTTGTCCACCTCAAACTTGGGGGATAGTCTTTATATTTCGTAATAAATTTAGAAATTTGAGGGAAATCAAGAAGATATTTTGCTCTTAGGGTGTGTGGGAGAGCCACTGGTGACCAGCAAGATTTCAGTCTGGGTAACAATCAAGTGTAATTCTGTACATGGATGTGGGGAGATAACATCTTCTTTCATTTAGTGATTTTTTTTTTTTCCACGTTTGTAGATATTTGACCACAGGTCAGTCACAAAGCACACTGTCCCCTTAAACCTTGCATGACACAGACTTCTACATATTTTTGTTTTCTTTTAATTTTCAATGTAGCCAGGAACTTAATAAGCCTGAGATGTGAAACAGGAACCTAGAGCCATAGCCTCACCATTCAAATAGCAGCAGTATCCTTCCAGAAGAGTGGCATCTTTTCAAATTTCCCAGTGCAGCGCCTCCAGAGATGGTGTGATGAGACATGCCGTACATGACCAGCCATCAAATATTAAGAGCAACCATAGGAGTGACAAGATTGTTCAGCTGAACAGCTACAGTCAGTCTGGTTAGCAAGGGATCCTTCTTTGCTTCCCAATGAGCTGTTAAAGGGCTTGTGTTTTTTGCAAGCCTCTCCAGTGTCTCCTCTATTTGCAAAAAGCACTTGCATTAAAGCAAATCTAGGAAAACACAAATCCGCTGGGAAGTGGAGCAGCCATGCAAAATCATTATCCTAACAGCCCTAAACACTCCAAACTAGACTGTTGTTTCATAACATGTTGATCACAGCAAGTCTGAGTGGCATGTGCATGTGCAGGAGATAGATGGTACATTTGCTTATAAATGAAGTGGGGAGAACAGTCGGGAAAATAAGCTGTTAGCTTGGCCCATGGGAGAGCAGAGTTCAAGTCCTGATTTAACCACACAAACATCCACAGACTAATGTGACACTTGCTCATGCCTCACTTTACTTTTGCAAAATGACTGTGATAGTTGCCTCTCCATATCGTTATTAAAAGAAAACAAGCCCTTTCTTTAGCTTTCACTCGCCGTAAGACAGTGATGCACAAACATATAGAGTGACACACGTGAAAACAGCTTAAAATGACTAAGCCTCAACTGTAAAATACATATACAGAGAGATTCAAAACTGTGGTAACAGAAAGCCCACAAGATAGTCGTATGCCAGAATAAAAGAAAATAATAATTAGGAGTTAAAATAAATAAGATGCAGTTCTTGCATAAGACAAACTTTACTACATGAATTCTTCAGTGTTTTCACAACTCTTGCTTTGCCTTCCTTTATTTTTTTTAGCATTTAGCAACATTATTTCATGAGAACTTTATATTATGTTCAATACTAATGGCATAATTAGTGGTGGAAAATACTTAGTTGTCACCTTCTATTTATTTATATTTCTGGGATCATGTAAAGTTCTGCTACATTAAAATTTAATTTGAAAGAAAAAGAATTTTATTCATTTTTCAGTGTAATGACCATTTCATTTCTGCTTGGCTTACATGAATGCTAAAATATTGTTTGAACATTTTTTCATTTGTTTTCCAAGCATTTATGTAAACTCCTAAAGAAAACAGCGCAATGCTTTGTTGGTGGACTATTAGACAAAAGAATTGTAGACACATATTTTATTCTCAGCATCTTGTCAGGAAATGTTCGCAGTCCCATCCATTATTTAGCACTTAATTTGTTAATCAATTGATTGATTGATTTGGGGATATTTTACACTGGGATTAACATGCACACACACAAAAATCTTGTCTCTATGGTAAATTCAGGAAAATTGTATCAGAATGTAAAATGTTCTGATGTTTACAGATGTGGATTGAATCTGTCATGCGTTGGCAACTACTGAAAATAATTCATTGCTTTGAACATAAATATTTTGGATCAAACCTCAAAGCTTATTTGATTTGGTGTGATTATTCCTTCCATGTTCAAAAGAACGTGAAGCCATTCTATGGGTAAGAAAACTGTGTTTAATGCATCGTTTCTTCTGAAGAAATTATTTCCCAGTCTAGAAACCAAAGAAAGCTACTATCAATCTCAGAAGCCCAGCATTCTTCAATGCCCTAGTGTTTAAGGACTTCCGATTTTTCACCAACGTTCCCCTCACAACAATGAGATAATGCCCTAGGAAGTCCTTTAACTGATAATTACCAGAATCTGTACATATCTATTCCTTTTATGGTGGTCATTGCAGACAGGGCTGTAGTCTGAGGCTTACGTGTCTTGGTAACAGCATTGCTTTATGCAACTCCCCATTTCCCTCCCTTTCCGGAGCTGTACAAGATGAGCATTTGTGTGACTGCACAGTTGCTCATGGTAATGGGAGAGGCTGATCTTTGATTAGATGGAGTATGTGTGCAGTTATGATCCCTAACTGGTGGATACTATGGACTCTCTGCAACTCAGAATTTAGAGACCCACAAGTTCCCAGCCCTGGTTCTTAATGATTTAGACTCACTAGGCTTCTTCCTGTACTGCTGAGTCTCCTTCAAAAGTTAGCTTGTGTAATCTGTGAAAACTCAGTGGAGCTCAGTGGCCTGTTTTGAGTCTCAGTCTGGATATACTCCCCCAATATGTCCAACAGTGCCGTTCCAAGTCTTCAACACCCAAGATGGGGGACCGTGAGATTTGCCCAATGCTTTACTGTGATACTAATTCTTTAAACATGGAGAATTTTGACAATAATGCCACCAGGGTTCTTAGGGGTGTCCAAAATAAAATTACTTTTAACTTAGGTCCGGCTTGAGCAAACTGCTTCAATACAGAGCAAATTAACTATGTGTATCTGACCAAAAAGCCTTTGTTCAGCTTTTGATCTTACACAACAACAAATATGAAGAAGGATGTTAAATGGGACAATTGCATACCTCTGTATCTTACCCATATGTTTTCTTCATTTATTGCTTTTGATAATATCACAGTTTTGTGTTCCATGTTCCCCTTTGTGTTGGGTGTGTGATTGTGCACAAAGGCAAGGACTCTTTTTCCAGTGAATAGAGAAAGAGAAAGAAGGACCTATTGTAAAACTGGGATGAAATCCAGCCATGACAGGCCGAATGTAATTGTAGGTTTCCAACTGCCTTTCACTGTGTTCTGCACATGAGCATCCAAGAGTGGGGCTGAGTCTCTCATATTTGGATTTTTTAGTGTAGCAGGTTGTATGTTGAGAACACTGGGACATGGACCAATGTGGGAGACAATCCAGAGCCTAAGAAAACTGCCACTGTGCTAACTGAACTGCCTGAATTAAACACCTCAGCACTAGATGCTCAAGTGATTTCCACTTCCATCTGAATGTGTTCCAGATTTACCATGAGGTTTACCTTTTGGTTTTGGAAACCCTTTTTCCCCTGTTGATTTGACTGTCGTAAAACAACTCACATACACAAAAACATATGCAAGCAAAAGGAAAAGAAACGGGCAGGAGAAGCGGGGGGAGGTGATGGGGACCAACAACTTGTTTATCAGATTCAAGTTGAACCATCTGTTGTTAATGATTAGATCTTCAGCTTCCAATTTTCATTTGAATGTTATTGCTCATTTCTAGCTGGGTACTGGAACGTCACTTACCAGTGCACACAGGATTCTAAATAAGAGACTATTTAGATTGGAAATCTGTTGGAGGAGGAAATTATGTTCCCTATTATACAGCAAAATATGTTTTCTAACACTGACACTTTCTGATATTGTGTTGCTGACTTTTTAGGGAAGGAGACTCAAGGTCTGAGGCTGAAAAATGAATTCACTGGTGGTGCAAATTACATTTGGACTAGAGGGGGTTTGGTGAATGTCAAGGGTCCAGGTTCTGACCTCAGGCAAAATGGTGTAAAACATGAAAAAATACCAAAGTCATCAAGTATTTATTCCAGCTCTACAGCAAAGGGAGGGGACTCAGCATCTACCAATGGAAGTTTAAGATGGTGCTTTCTGTATTGCACTGCTAGAAGATGTATTTAAAATAGAAATAGCACAGCTTGCACTTTTCCTGCTTGTTTTCACTATTTTCACCCCTTCTACTTCCTTGTGTACATAGAGTAACACAATAGCAACTTTCTGGCTAGAACCTGGCTGGATGCTTGTTTTCTCTAGCAGAGCATAGGAAAAACTAAACTCTAATATACCTAAATCTCCATTAATAAACCTGTGAATAGATATCTACAGATATTTCACAAACAGTAAAATTAATAATTAGCTCTTTTATATTTAAAAAAGTCAAATGTCACTGTATTTACATCATTTATTCCTAGAACAACTATTTTTCTCATGCCATAGTCTTTATATTAGTAATATTTCTGAAAGACAAAGATATGCTATTAGTTTTATTAAAAAGAAAAAAAAAATCATAAGACAATGTTTCTTGACATCATTTCTATTTGTAGCCCCTCTTTCTTTGATTGTCTATGAGCAATTAAAAGATGGCCTATGACATTGCTTCAAAGATTTAAAATGAAAATATAAAACATGAATACATGTATGCACAAAGGCAGACAAACAACAGAGGGAAAAACCAACCCCAAATCAATGAAATAAAGAGCAGTACAGAGTCTAGCCTCATTGTGCATCGATTGTATATAACAATCATTGTGGCAGCCTAGCATGAGATGATCTATGTTTTTTGGCTTAGTTTCTTTTCTTTTTCCTTTCCACTCTCCCCCCCCCCCAAAAAAAAAAAAAGGGGGTTATGTGGTCCTTTTGACTTAAAATTTTTCTTTACAAAGTGACAAAATGACTTATCAAATGACACCTATAGCAGAAAATCCAAAGGTATTATTTGGGCATTGAAAAATCCTGCAGCAATATGAGGCAGTTCCTCATCTTTTTAAGTTAAAAAAAGGAAAAATCTAGAAGTAGCCTTCTCCAAAGCACCTAACTGACTTCTGTATACACACATAAATCACAGAGGTACTTTGGAGTCTAGATCCCACTGGGATCCTAAATGCTTATATGATTTATGAAAATAGGACGCATATGGCTGTGTTACTTGGGTAATTCAGAAAAAAATTGCTCCTAAAGGGAGAGCTGATCTGGTTGGTTTTTGCAGCTACTTTGTTTGTCTTGCAGTCATATTTTACTTATGGAATCTTTGTGCTCTTATGCTTGCGGGCTGTGACAGAACATTAATTTGCTATTTTTCACAGCTTGCATTCAGCCTATAGAATTTTTTATATTGATTGCAGGTAATTAAATTGTATTTGTTTGCTTTCATCACTAATGTGGTTTCTATGGGAGTGTGCCCTGCCATCTCTATGGTAAATATGACAGCTTTTTACCTATGCTGGACTTCAGTTTTAGCTTTAAACAAATAAGATAGAAAGCATTTAGACAAGTTGGTGATTTTGACTAAAAACATTGAAATAGTTTTATTACCATGTTGAAAAGCTTTATCATTTACATTCTATTTCTTTTATCATGCCCTGAATAAAGAATTAAATGCTCTAATTTATTGTAGACTCAAATGTGCTCCCTGTACCTTGTATGTGGCAAGAAGGGATGCCTCACTGCAAACTGAATTAAATGCTGGGCCTAAGATGGAAGAATGCTATGCAAACTAGAGAAATACAAATCCTTGTGGTTTTTGTGGAACAGAAGTAACATAAATATTAGAATTATTACTGACATCCAGCTGCATGGTAAACCAATGAAGAAGAGGCTTGCAGTCCTTCAAAACAATAAAATGGGTCTATGAATGTCACTATGATATTGTGTGTTAAACACTAGGTATTCAGAAGACTATATAAATACATTACTTAAAAATATACATATTTGACTAAAAATGTTATTTATATTGGTAAAAAACAGGTTTGAGTCCTCTTTAATGTGTGAACGGAGTAATCAACCCATTAAAAACAAACAATGGGCACCTGTAGAGTATAATAATGATATTTTACGGGAGGATCCATTATGTGGTGTATTCAGAACTGACTAAATGAACAGGAAGACAGTCATACCATGTGGTCTCCAGAGTCAGGCACTTGGAAAGCTCTGTTTAGCTGTGGCTTCGCAAAAATACTTGGGGGAGCTCTGCACTTGCCTTACACTGGATGAGAGTGTGCTGGTCCCTGCAAGAGTGAGTCTTAAAATAGACCTGTAACTATCACTGTGATGTGTCACTAACATGCGGAGGTTCCCGGAGAACTTGAAGATCCAAGTGTCTTGGGAATGGGTAATATGTAGCAAACACGACCTGTAGGGGAAAAAAGACTACATAGCATAAACTTCTGAATTCCCTTTTCTCTCCTAAGTGTGTAAAAACGTCAGCCAAAAAAAAAAATGTATCTAGTTGTTGCAATACTTTAAAAAGGTCATGACATGACCGCTGACCTTCATCTGCTGACAGTGACATTTTAGCTGAAACAATAGAAACACATGTTTTTAATTTTGAAGGACTTGAGCTCAATTTTAATAGATGGTGAGCACTGCTAGTAGATCAACACTGTGAGGATTGCAAACCAGTGAGCAGTGTGGTGTTATCTTATCTCGTTGTCCTTTATCTAAAGGATAATTTTAAGGAAGTAAGTGTTCAATTGGCTGTACCTATCTTTGATTAAAAGACATTTTAACAGAGAAACATTCAATTTCTATGGAAGACCTTATTCGTGGTTTGGCTAAAACTTTCAGCCCTCAGTGCGTGATGCCTGAATGCAAGTGTAATGGTTGCCATCACGGCCAGCACACTGTTGCTTCAGCTGAGATGGTCTCCAGAATTAAATGCATGAGCAACTCTGAGCTTTGGAGCCAGTACTGAATAGCTGGGGGCTAAAATGTGCCTGTGCTGTCTGCAAACTGGGAAGAACTCTTGTGCAATTGCATGGCATTCCACACATTTCTCATCACTGAGGTACACTTCTAGGCTCCATAAGAAGTTTGTTTTGTGTAAATACCTGGAGACATATGACCTTGGACTTTGGTATCTTTGGGAGCTAGATAGTATTTTTTCCCCACTGTCACCTTCAGAGTAAATGAAAAATAAAAGCATTTAGAGAACTTCAACTGATTTTCCAAATTCTTAGCTTGGATGAAGAAAACAGCAAAAGTGAAAGACATTCCCAATTTCAAATTGGAATGTTTTGCTTGAACATTTTAAAAATGCCTTAAATTTTGGAGGAACTTTTATTTAGAAGGACATGCAGGTCTAGGAAAATTTTCTTTAAATGAAAACAAGGGGAAGAAATGTTTCAGTTAAGACATAAAATGAATTCTGTGCTAATATTTAGTTATGATTGCAATGAGCTGCAACTGAACAAGACAAAATGGATGAGGCCTATAGCACTGCCCACATTCAACTTTCAAATTAGGCCTGCACATGTTCAAGAATGTCTCTCTAACTTCTACTCTGCAAAGGCTGGAGGTGAGCAAGAGACTGGGGGAGGTCAAAGCTGGGACAGCTGACCCAGGCTGACCTAAGGCATATTCCCTACCCTGTGATGTTGTATTCATCAATACAAGCTGGGAGAAAGGAGGAGGGTGGGGCATGGGTGAGTGAGAGAAGCAGTCATTATTAGTGCGTTTGTCTCCCAAAGCAAACACTACACATCCCAAGGCCCCACTTCCCAGGAAGTGGATGGACAACCTCTGCTGTTGGGAAGCAGAGAATAAATATTCTTGCTTGGGCTTTTTGTTTGTTTCCACATGTGGCCTTTGATTTCTTTCATCAAAGTGCTTTTCTCTCAACCTATGCATTTTTAATTTTGCTTTCTCCCCCTGTTCTACCAAGGAGTAGGAGAGACAGTGTGGTTTGTGTTACAGTGCGGATACTGCAACATGTGTATCAGACAACAAGGCCCGTGGAAAAGAAATATATGGACCGATTCTTGATAGATGTTTCAGAGAGATGTTTATTTCTCCAGCCGCATGGCTGAAGATCTGCTGAGGAACTGAAGCAATCACGGGACCCGAGGGTCCTCGCCTGCGCAGGGGAACACAAAACAACCAATGGGGAATGAGGCTGACCAGGGGCAGGGAAACTCTGTGTCTCCCCCCCCAGGGCCCCTCTCCCTGGACCCCACATGGCAGGGGGAGGGCCCCAACTCTTCACCCATTTATTTTTAACAAAAGAGGTTTAAAACGTAACATTGAAAACAACTGGATAAACATGAGATAACAAGGACAGTTTCAAAACAAAGCAAGCCACCCTCCTGAGTCTTTAAATGTCCAAACAGATTCTCTGGAACATCTTAAGGTTGACAGAAGGGAAACAGAACTCTCTGGGCATGCTTTGTGGGGAAACTGAGGCAGGAGAGGGTTTCTTCCATTTGTACCTGTTGGAACTCTAAACAACAATAGTTAATTTCTTCCTTCCCCCTCTTCATCCCCACTCGGCATTGGAAAGGGATTTTTGGGGAAACAATTGGCAAAGGCATGGTTTTGTGAGGGAAACCATGGGTGAAAAAATGGATTGGGAATACACTGGGGGTAATAGGACATAGGATAAAAGGGAAAGGTGGGATTAGGAAAGGGAGACTGTAGGGGAGGCTTATAATGGAGATATTGTCTAACATGAGTACGATTTTTAGCATATATACTGCCTTTTACAGGAACACCATCAGGCCCAGTGACCTCTGCTGCTTGTAACCCTTTTCTACCTTGCACAATTTTGAACTCCACCACCTCTCCCTCTCCCAAGCTTGGGATACATTTTTCAGGGTTATTCTTTTTGATAGCAGTTCTATGAACGAATATGTCTTCTTGTTATAAAACCATAATTTTGTTTAACATTATACCATCTTACTATTCCTAAAACCTTAGCTACAATGATTTTTTCCTTTTTCCAAGTGGTTGCTCTTTTCTGTCTCGCTGCATTTTTGCTTTCTTTTTCGCTTTTGCTCGGTCCCGTGCTGGAACTGCCAGGGCTGCCGGGGCCATCAGGGCTGCTCGTGCCTGCGTGCTCTTCCCAGGGTCACATTCGGGGCTGCGTGGGCCGGGCAGAGCAGCGCCGCTCAGCTCCCTGCGTGCTGCTGCCTCTGCTCTCAGCTGCGCTGCTGCTGCCTGGGGCCGTGCCCACATCTCAGCTGGCCCTCTGAGCGATGACCCCCCGGCACCCTGCTCCAGTGCGTGTTGCGGCTAGGCATGGCTCCGCTCCACAGCCATCACTGCCAGCCGCCGCCCACACGCCGCTCCTCTCATGGGGCCCGCTCCACCACGCGCTGCGTGGGGCTGGGCGGGCAACGCCAGGTCACGCCACTCCTGCCTCGCCTCGCTCTGCTGCCAACACTGCTGCTTGCAGAGCGCTCGGTCCACATGGCCTGGGTTGCACGGACTCTGAGACACGCTTCCCTTCGCCAAGACACAGCTGACATTGTTCAACAGCCTCAGTAATTAAATAATATTCACGAAAATATTCTTCCATCAGCATACATTTTGACTCAGAAATTAACTGTGTCCAAACAGTCTTCCGAAAGTCTTTGGTAAGAATCAAGTCCCAAGAAACGTAGAAAAAGTTTTTAAACAACCATGCCAGGAAGTGTTCCAGTTCCTTTTGAGCTTGAATTAAGCTAAGATTTATAAATCATTGTTCAAGAATCTTTTCAAGTTTAAGATAAATGTCCATATGCGGCTCTGAGAGCCAAGAGTCTTTCCACAGTTCCTCCATAGTTTAGAGGTGGAACAGCCAAACAAAAACAAGAAGAGAAATCCAGAGTTTACTCACAAATCTGTTGCTGTCCTTAGGGATCAGGGATCATTCTGGTCACATTTTCCTACCATTTGTTAGAGTGGGGATACTGCAACATGTGTTTCAGACAATGAGGCACGTGGAAAAGGAATATATGGACCAATTCTTGGTAGATGTTTCAGAGATCTGTTTGTTTCTCCAGCTGCATGGCTGAGGACTCTGACGAGGAACTGCTCAATCACGGGACCTGAGGGTCCTTGGCCACGCAGGGGAACGCAAAAAAAAAATGAGGAATGAGGCTGACCAGGGGCTAGGGTGACCCCGTGTCTACCCCCAGGGCCCCTCTCCCAGGACCACATGGCTGGGGGGAGGGACCACAACAGGTCTGGTCAGCATCCAGCAAGCCAAGGTCAACCCTCATGGTATCATTTCAGTTTTTGAACATTATAATTTATTTTTGCTTTCAAGTTCCTCTATTATGAGAGACACTCAACAACTGGCCTTCTTTTACCTGTTCCTCACTTATAACTGACCTCTTATCATCACAGATCGTAGGTCTCTGTGGGCAGTTCTTTCTTTCCTCCCTAGAGCTTCACCCTTTCCCTTGTCGGAAAATATATTGCATCTCATACCAGTTAATCCCAAGCCAGGGAATTTGTTCTCCAAAACAAGTTCTGTGTTGACGAAGGAAAATGTGAAGGCCTCTGGATTCTAGGTGGTTTAATTACCTACTTAGCTAAATGTTATTGCACCTATGGACAATAGATGTATTTTGACTGCATTCTATCACTACCATCAAATTCACTTTGGCAAAAGCCAATTAACTGCTGTAAATTATTCTACTTCAATTAAAAGAAACAGAAATTGTGAAGGACTTTAATATACTAATTTGAATACACAGATTTATGAGACACCAAAGAGAAAAGTTAAATTCCTTTTTTGTAAGAAATGAGAAATTATCTGGAAGGAATGCAATAAAAAATAAGGATTAAGCTAAGTGTCATTATCATTTTAACTTAATTTGTCAACAGAGCAATATATCTAGCTATATTACTCAGTTGACATATCAATTACAGTTATAATGAAACTTTATACGATTTTACTTTTATTTAATTAGTTGCATCAATATGTTTTTTTTTATTTGAGTTGCACATGAATGCATCAAAATATAAATGATTGAAGTAGGTTAATTATAAGCCTTCAAAACATACATATCTTAGAACCAAAAAGAAATTTACACTGCAAAATGCTCTAAGTAATGCAATTTGCAAGATGGTTTGTTAAGCTGGCTAAAGGCCATTTTCTTAAATAATAGTACTAATAGCAACAATAATCCCTGTTTTTGTCACAAATTATTTGAATTTTACTGAAATGTGGTGGTTGGTTGCCTTTAACTGGGTGCCTGGTGCCCACTAAAGCCATTTTGCCACACTCCTCCTTGGCTGGGCAGGGAAGAGAAAATATAACAAAAGGCTCATGGGTTGAGGTAAAGAGAGGGTGAGATCACTCAGCAGTTACTGTCATGGGAAAAACAGACTCAACTTGAGGAAATTAATTTATTGCCCATCATACAGGAGTAATGAGAAATAAAACCAAATAAAAAACACCTTTCCCTTACCCTTCTTTTCTTCCTGATCTAAGTTTTATTCCTGAATTGCCTTCCTCGTCTCCCACAGCAACACAGGAGAGCAGGGAAATGGGTTGAGGTCAATTTATTACAGGTCATCTCTGCTGCTCCTTCCACTGCAGGGGTTGGACTCCTCATATTCTTACCCTTCTCCAGTGTGGAATCCCTCCTTGTGACAGTCCTTCACAAGCTACTCCAGAGTCCTTCCCATGGGTTGCAGCTGTTCACAAACTGCTCCAGTGTGGATCTCTCAAGGGGTCAGTCCTTCAGGAGCACTGTTCCAGCATGGTTCTCCTCCTCAGGGTCAGTCCTTCAGGAACAGGCTGCTCCAGTGTGGATTCTCCACAGGGTAACAAGCTCTGCCCACAAACCTGCTCCAGCCTGGGCTCCTCACTCCAGGGGTCACAAGGCTTGCCAGGATCCTGCTCCAGCAAAGGCTTCCTATGGGGTCACAGCCTCCTTTGGACATCCCCCTGCTCCAGCCTGGGCTCCTCCAGGGGTTCCAGGTGGATCTCTGCTCCCCCGTGCCCTCTCTGGGCTGCAGGGGCACAGCTGCCTCACCATGGGCTGCTCCAGGGGCTGCAGGGGAATCTGAGCTCCAGAGCCTGGAGCAGCTCCTGCCCCTCCTTCTGCACTGCCCTGGGTGTCTGCAGGGCTCTCCAGTGGCGTTGGTTTCTGGGCAGAAATTTCTCCTTGTTAAAGACATTATCCCACAGACACCACCACCTTGGTCATCTGGGATCCAGCTGGCACTGGCTCCACTGGGCATAGGGAAGCTTCTGGCAGCTTCTCACAGAAGCCACCCCAGCAGCCCCCCCCCCACCAAAACCTGGCCGCGCAAACCCAGTACAAGAACCATCTCAAGTAATGGATGTGAAGTTATTCCCTCGATTTTTTTTTTTTTCCCTTCAAATCTCTTTGCTCCCAAGGGTAACATATTTTATTCTCTGCAATGGAATGTGACTCCAACATGAACATAGTGAGTCATCTAAAAAAGTGTTATCCGGTTCACTGGTGCTAAGTACATTTGATGCATTATGCATAGAGAGGGGGAGTGGTAATTTAAGAGAAATTTACACTATGCTATTTTATGTATTTATTTATCTTTTTTTTTTTAACACTGTTATAGTGTTACAATCTAAGCAACTGCGGCATCAAATGACGATTATACTAACATTAAGCTATAGATCACCTCCTTAAACAGACACTGGGAATTACATTTCTGTAGTGCTACACAGTGCTTTTAAAGTAGGCTGTTGCAATTATGCCACACAATTACCTAAGTGGCCCTGATTCAGGAATGTATTAAACATGCTTAAAATTAAATTAAAATGAAGCTTGTGTTTAAATACTTTCCTATATAAGAAGGTGTCCTAATTTTTTTCTGTTAGGTAGGAAATTGCTGTGTTAAATCAATAGGTACTTTATTCAGGTATTCATTGTCATCCCCAGGTACACTTGCACTGAAGCCGCAGACAGATGGCATCCCAAAGATGTTAAAAGCCAAGCAGCCATCACTATTGTTCCATCAGTACAGCTTTTCCTCTCCCAATCTGTGGCACATCACAGGGTAGTAGTGACGATGCTTGCTTGGCTGTGGGGAGTGGAGACAGTATCCAGCAGTGTGATTTTCACAGTAAAACTCAAAATGTCTCCTCTCAAAGTTAGACTGGACAGATCCTGGACAGAGAAGGTGAAGATTTATTTTTTCATTAATAGAATGAGTGCAGTTCCTTCATCCTTTGGAGTGGATTCAAATGTACATTTCTCACCCCTAGTAAAGCACTTTAATCACTATGATGATGGACATTTAATAAGGGGAGAGCATGAGTCTTATTCTTCTGAACACGATATAATTAAGTTTTGTTGGACTGACAAAAGAGAAAGAGTCACAAAAGCTCCAAAACCTCAAGCTACAATTCCTTGCTCAGGTCCTGGAATTTTCTTGGCTTCTCTTCCCTCTTGTAAAGATTATTTCATGTAGAAGTAATACATTGACTAGAGCTCAAGTTTACCCTTCTTCAAACTAAGTGTCCTAACACTGAGAGCAGAAATTCCTACTGAGTTTTATTCTCTGATAGTTTTATTTGCAGAGGCTTGACTCAACCTCTCTGTCCTGTGGAAGTCCCACCTAAAGAAGGATTGGGGAATAGAAAACTAGATTTACAAAATGTAAATATGCTTTCTGATCTGGCAGAGCCTTCCATACTGGGGAGATGGAAAGCACAGCTGTGCAGAAAGTGCTTCTACTGGGAAGGAAAAACAAACAAACAAACAAACAAAACCCTGCTTGGGATGACAATGGGATAACATTGGACAGTGTTGGGGTAGCGCTGTGTTCCCCACCAGAGAAGAGAGTCAACAGGTAGGTACACAATGCAGTACAAAGTAGAGCAGAGACACAATTTCAGACCACCAAAGGTGTAGTTACTTCACAACTCAGCACTTTCTGATTAAGTGGCCATGCTGCCATGCTGGTGCACCTTGATAAAGTGGGTGTGGTGATTCCGGCTCCAGAGGTAACTCCTGGGAATCATTGTGACTCCACTTGTGGATCCCACCTTCTGTTGCTGTCCCCCGCTTTCAATTTTCTGTGTAGTAAATCAATAATTCATTAATGACAATATTTCCCTTGTGTCAGTCATTATGCTGTAAGCATGACCTGTTATCTCAGACTTTTTTTGTCAAGAATGATTTTTTTTTTCCCTTACAAGTCAGTAAGGCTTTGCTTCTGCACTCACAAAAGAATTTAAAAATGTGAAGGCACCAGGCCATAGCACAGCAGTCAATCTAAGGGACTGGACCATCAAAGAAGACAATGTGAAGTTTGAGCATTGTGAATATTCAGGTAAAAAAATTGCCATCTTGAGTCAATACTTCACTAAAACTGCAATTCATGAGGGAATTCTTGTTACTTTTGCCTACTCTTTTTTGGAGTGTTTCCTTTTGCCACTTTCTCTGAGAGACTGTGGTCTGCTCACAATGGAGCAATGCAGCAGTCAAGAAGAGATGTAAGGGGTCAAATATCTGATAGATTGGGGGTAAAAGGAAACAAACAAAAAAAATCCTGTCTTTATTTTCTCTTGGGCATTTTTTTTCTCTGACACAATTTTTGAAAATATCAAACTGCAGAATCTTGGGAAATAATATTCAGATTTCAAATTGAAGAGTTGTGACAAGAAAAAGAAAGGAATGCACCAAATGTTTACCTCTACACTTAGCACCAAAGATCCTCCCAACAGACGCAACAGCAGGTGGTTTTCTTCTTTCAGTGGTTTTGAAGAACACTGTCTGGAAATGGAACATGGGGATTGTTTCGTCCTTAAGACTGGATTTGTACAAATACTTGCGTAATCCTAGAGCACACTAGTCACAAGTCTATTTCCTGTAATAAGTGTTTCCATTTCTACCATTTCATAATTTTAAAAATTTTTGTTGAGTGCAAATGAGCATGTTTTCCTTTCTTTGTACTTCCCTTTTATTCTTCACTGACTGCTTTCCCCTTTGTCTCTCAGAAGGAAAGGAAAAGTGTATCTAGAAATGTATTTGGTACGTATATAACAAAAAGCAAAAAATGAATGCAATGTTGCATTAAAAAAAGATTTCAGTGTTTTTTAAGTTCATTACTCTGAATTATTTGTGCAAAAACTTTATAAGCTACAAAAGGACTATCAAAGGATAAGGAGAGGATATTCGGATGCTGTTATTTTTCTCATCTCTCAATTGCAGTAACTGTTTTAAGTCAAAGCATTTCCTCTGAAATCAAACGGCCATGAGTTAATGGAACTCAGGAGCAGTGAAATGATCTCGTGGCAAAGGTGAGGCTGTGTATATACATAGGTCTGGCTTCTGGAAATACTTTTAGGTCCTTTAATTTCTTATTCATGACTATCTTCATCAGTTCCAAATGAGCTGACCCCACATGCCCAAAACTAGACAAAGCCAATTCAAGTTTAAACTCAGAGGAATGGGAGAGAGGTGTGGTATAGGAACAGTACTGAAATGTGCAGATATTTTTTAAAAACACATTTCAGGAGCGTATTTTAAAAGTTAGAGAAGAGACTATACTTAAAAATGCATTTATATCCACCAATGTATCTTCCCTCTGAAAGAGCAAAACACAATGAGTCAAAAACTACGTTGATGATAATCATAAATGAACAATTGGTGCTACAAGGAAACTTTTTCTCTAAATTTTGTTGTGGTTTGATGTGGTGGTCTGTTAACCCCCTGATTCCCTCCCTAGCCTTGGCCACTGCCTCGGTTTCTCCCTATTTGCTCCTGTGCTCCAACCCCGCCCAGGGACCGCCCCTGGGCCCCTGACAAACCACCCCGCACCCAGACCACTCTGTCTCTCTACCTCTGAACATTTTGGGGATGAGGTGTGATTAAAGCCATCTCAAACCTTCATGGGAGACCCTTGTCTACCTTCTTTGCCATCTACTGCGTTGTAACACTGCCAGCTGCCAGAGCCAGATCACAGGGCTGTCCGAAATGGACTCTGGGATGTGATTAATGGCATGGCCCTAGGAAACCCTCGCTGAGCTCTCAGGCAGCAGCAGCCTGCTAGGCAGAGTCCAGCGGTTACAACAGTTTTCAAAACTCTCTGTGGTGCAATTCTTTATCAATGAGCCCACAGTATAAACTCTGACATCTCTTGTGAAAAATGAGTGTGTCTTTGTTCCCACTTTGGATGGAAAACCTTGGGAATGGATGAAGCTAGGAGAGTGAACACACTGACAGTGAAAGACCTTCAGGACCTTGCTCTGCTCCTCTGCACTCTTTCTCATCTAAAGCACTAATGAGAAAATTATGTTCTTCTGATATGATTACTTAACTTTCTGTGGAGGTCCACAAAAGTGGAAAATAAGCAGATCCCTATATTATACTTACCTTTGAAGGTATTGGAGCTCTCCTCCCATAACGGTCACTGACCCAGACACCAGGATATTGTGCATTGTCACAGCACCCAGGGGGCAGATCCTGCTAACCTCAGCCTTTTCTACAATCCACACTTTCCTAGAGGTTTTGTTGCAGGCAAGCTCTTGATTTGACCCAGAATCTTAGACAAAAAACGTTTTAAAAAATGACACACCATGTTCAACTTTCCCCCCTTTTTATTTTCAGCTTCTCCCCCCGCATCCCATCACATCTCAAAATGCCTCTTCACCTCAGTAAGATTCTGACATTTGGGAAAAACTTCCTTTTAAAAAAAAAAAAAAAGGATAAAACAACTTGGCACAAGGGAGCTGCAGCTCTTCAGTTCCCATTAGAATTTCTGAAACGACAATAGCTGAAAGGTTAGGGCAAAACCTATTAGAAAAGAAAAGTTGAGGTAAATCAGGTGAGCTCATCGAAGAAAATAGGGAAAGATTGGTTCCCTTTTGGGATTAGGTCTAATTAAGGTGAGCAAGCAGCTGTGCCTGTTTGGAATAACAATTGTGCTAGCATGTCACTTTTTTTCTGCTTAGTTGAAATTTATATAGTTTGGGAATGGTGGATGTAAGAAAATTAGAGCTCATTTAGAATCTGTTGAAAGGACACTGCGCCTTCATTATTAGTTTTGCATCTGAATTTTCCTGGGGCTGTCCTCTCACTGTTATAGGTAATGGATTTTTCCCCAGATGTAATTGGATGAGTTTAATTTTTTCTTTCATTACCTGTCTAGAAGCCCTCTGCCCCTATTTCCCTTTGTGTTTTATTAGGACTGTAACCCCTATTTAAATAAAGGCTTTGATTGTGATTATATATGTTCAATCAGCACTTTCTGATTGAGTAGTTCTGGTCACACAACGCTCTTGCCTAGCATTTTTTACTAATTACATTTTAGCCATGGTTGTGTACTGTAGAACTTAAAACAGTGTTTGCTTTATACCTTTAAACTCCAGCTAAAAGTATCTCCCATGAGCCAAAGTACTTACAACAAATTTAGATATTTTCTGATTCTAAGGTATATGAGCAGAACTCATGCACCATGAGGTATATGAGGTCACAGCAGCCGCCCACTAAAAAGTTAGATGACTGATTACATCCTCTCCAGAGTATCTGGATATATAAAAGAAGTTGGCTCAATTTTGAAAGTCTTCTGTTGTTTTGATTTTAAGGGCTTTCGTGTGGGTTTTGGTTTTGGTTTCCTTTTAGTTTTGTGGGGGATTTTTTTGCACGGTTGGTTGGTTTGACTTGGCTTTTTTTTTCTGTTTTTTTTTTTTTTTTTAGGTTCAAGATGTATTGTCTTCCACTGATAAGTTTTAAAACTACTTCTGCTGTGTAAAGCTGAGTTTCCTGCTGTCAGAAATGACCACACAGGAAATTGTGTGTTTCTCACAAACATCTGATTTATTCTGATACAATTCTGGCGTTCTCACACTACAGGAGTCTGGGTGTGGAAGGAATTCCATTTTAGGCTTCTAGGTTTTACAAAGCTCATTGGGAACAGAGTGTCTTCCTGTAACTTCCATTCAGTGCCTTTAGCTCTTTTAATTATTATAAGAGACCTAATGAAAAATCTTGATTACAGTTGTAGCAACCCAATTAACAAGCTTAACTTTGGGAATCTAAAGACCTGTCTCATTCCATCCTCATATATGAATACATTAATTATATTCCTTTCCATGGTCCTTAAAGTACCATGTCAGGTTAAGCCTCCTTGAGTTAACAATACTAACCTGGAGATATTTGGGGTCACTCTTTAAAGTGAATGCAGGGTGGGTTGAACACACAACCAAATCAAAATTGTAGTTTTTGGTATCATTCCACATCACCCTTTTATACCTCTCAGGAAAAGTGCTTACACAAAGCTGCAAAAAATGTGTATCTAATCTGACACAACTCACTGGTGATCCTTACACCACATCTCAGATAAGAGGGTGGAAGCACCTTTCCTATGGAGAAGGGCTGAGGGAGGTGAGATTCTCTGGAGAAGAGCAGACTCTGTAGAGCCCTTAGAACACCTTGAAGTACCTAAATGTGGCTTAAAAAAAGGAGAGAGAGGCAGTTTTTATACAGGCAGATAGTAACAGGACAATGGTGGATGGTTTTAAATGAAAAGAAGTTAGGTTGAGATGAGGTATTAGGAAGAAATTCTTTATGTGAGGGTGGTGAGGGCCTGGCACAAGTAGCGAAGCTGTGGATGCCCCATCCCTGGAAGTGTTCGAATCCAGGCTGGACAGGGCTTTGAGCAGTCTGGTCTGATGGAAGGTGTTTTTGTCCAGGGGGATGAAAACCAGATGGTCTTTAAGGTCCTTTCTGACTTAAGCCATTCAATGATTCATTCTATGATCTCCAGGTTTACAGCCAAGGCTAAAGAATCTGTCTCAGGATTTAACAGTGAAGAAAGTAATAGAAATTCACAGTTTTTCTTGTAACTGGTACAGGAACCACTTAGGTCTAGATCTTTAGTCTAGATTGAACAAAACTATTCCAATCTGGGGAGTTCATCAACACATCATACTATAGGATCTTGTTAGCATCATGCTTATAGGATCCACTTCTTAAGGGTATCAGTGGTCAGAGATATTGAACGGATATTTTATTATTCATATATTTCCAGCTTTATTTTGTCATCTGCAGATTCAATTTGAGCAGATCTCTTTGGTATTTCAGCTTTGAAACATTTTCATCCATCACATTATTAAAAAATGACTAAAGAGTGGGTGTTTATAAGAGATCACTTCTGGAAGAAGCTTACAGATTGCTTTTATTGCCATATTATTGTGCGTACAAACAGCTTGTATCCCTCCATACATATTTATATAACTTAGATGTTTTAGAATTCTTTTATCCTGAATAATTTCAGTACCACAGAAAAGCTACTTCAAAATCAACAAAGTAAATAACAATAATAATAGAATTTTGTACTTATGAGAAAATAAATAAGTAAAATTAAGTTTCTCACCTAAAACCTCACTAGTTACTGCAGTTCTTTGGAAAATTGTCATCAGGCTTAACATAATGAATTCAAAACTTCATAGTTCCAGAACTCAAAAAAGCCAAAGCATCAAGGATTTAACTGACAAAAGAAAGACTACCTCTAAAATCAGGAGGATGAGAATTCATGAGAAAGTAGTGAAACATGGAACTAAAACCTCAAATTGCAGCATTCTCAAGAGTTGTTTTATAATTTCTTGTACCCACTTTACCAATGTTGATTTTCTCCACTCATTTTGCTCGTTGGTTGTCCCTGTTGCATGTGTAGTGCCTCCAAACCTCACTAAACTGACGGTTCTCTTTGGTGATGATTCTTCAGTCTGGACTTTAGGAATAATATAGACAAAATAATATAGATAAACTCCAGTTTCTAATACCCCAGGAGCAAAGTTGATCCTTGACAAAGACCACAAAGGCACTACAGAGCTGTGAATCCACTAGCAAAGAACAGACCAAGCAGGTAAAGTAACATAAAGGTGAGATAATTTGCAAAAGCAAGGCAGAGGTGACCTCAGAACAACCATGAGCCAGGTGCTGATTTCACGCCTTCCAGGACAAGATAAGTCTGCCAATAGTCTGTACAGTGCGCTTAAAAAACTTCAGAATATGAGAAGGCAGTATTTAGCAGAATGATTTCAAAAGAGAATATAGTGATTTTAAATAGAAGTTTTATTGGTAATGCCTGTGGAGCATAATGAGTTATTGAAAATTCTCGCAAGAAATTACGACTCTAAGAGATTTCTTGCTGGTCTCTTCCCTTTTCAAAGTATTTCCACAGTTTTACGATTGACATAAAATGAAAATAATGATGTCTTGTATATACAACATACATATTTCAGGCAGACATGCTTCATTTTTATGCAAAAATACTCAAAATAGCCACTGAATTTTTACATAATATTTGTTTTGCAAACAGCTTTGTGGACATCCAAGTAAAGGTTAGAATGAAGTTACATCAAACAAGAAAGTAATGAATTTTTAATTCAATTTTATTTTATTGAGGATGAGTTTTCACAATTCTTTTTTTTTTCTGTCCTCACATTGAAAACAGTATCTGCCATTAAGCATGAGCTTCACTTAAAAGTGAAATGAAAAATAAAATACTAACAGTTTTCTCAGGGGAATTTAAACTAAACTTCAGATCTTTTTTATTATTGTTTTGGTTTGGTTTGGTTTTTTTTCTAAATTAAAATAATAACGGTTGGGAAAATTTTTCCTCAGTTATTCTTTCTCTATTTTTTTTTTTTTCCAAAGACTTTCCTCCCAGAAGTTCCAAATCTTGTATGGCAGAGACAATAATATATTCTATTTGCCTTTTGAAACATATTCTAGACCTTACTTCCAGCTTACTTGGTTGGTTACATCTCTCAGTAGCTAATAATGGCATTGATATAATACTTGCAGTGCTCAAGGATTCCAGACATCGGTTCTTAATGCAAATGGAGTCTGTTTTGTAGAAGGAATTAACAAATTTACTCATTACCAACTTCTCCACGGGATTATAGCCACCAATGGATTGCTGAAATTAGGGCAGTTATCTAACCTAAGTCTATAACATTTTATACTATAAGAAAATTATCCTCCACCCTCCAATAAGTCTTTCGGGGGAAATTTAACTTTGGAAGAATATAATTACTAGGGATATGCAAATAATGGGTTTTTTTCATGAATATTCATTCAAATAGAGAGCAATCTCTCTGAATATTTTGTGATTTTCTATGACAGTCATGAGCTCTGCTTTTGCTTGCATTAACACTTCCAAAACTGAAAATATATTGTATAGAGTTCATTTATTGGACTAGGATGTTATTTTCCTGTTCATCACTACATAATTATGTAAGTAGTCAGAACTCACATCAGTTTTTTAAGTGCTCAGTAAACCCATAGTACTTTTGCACTATATTTAGGTTAAAGTTTTGATGATATAGATGATTTGCAATTTACAATATTTTTCAGGTATGTTGTACTTGTTGATGGGTAAGAATACAATTTGAGAAAAAAGAAAATAAGGAAGAAGAGACATCTTCAGCACTACAGTTAAAGAATTTTTCAGGTCTCAGGTGAAAGAAACTGGACCTGAAAAATGTCTGTTTTACAAGAAGTTGGCCAGTTGTCCAATGGACTACACAGCCAATCTGAAGAATCACAGACACAATGAAGTTGGATGAAGAAATCATAGAACAAATAGTTATAAGAGCAGTGTAATTAACAGAATTAATAGGATCCACTGTAACTTTAAGTTGAAATGTTCAAGTCTAAATTAAGCAATATGTAATACCACCAACGTTAATAAAAGCTAGAGTCCAAATGTATTATCTCTGTATGATCAAATCCAGTGATTGTTCTGCTCCTGCCTGCATTATGCAGAGAATCCAGCTCACAAAAGATAAGACTCAGATAACTTCCATTCATGACTTACAATGTCTTTGTCAAGAGCTTATTGCTGGAACAATGGTGATGCCATATTGCATCAGGAAAAGGTCTGAATGTCATTTAATGAATATAACTTTAATTTGGGAAGGCTTAAGCAGAGATACTACTCAATTCGTTAGTACACAGTGTCTGTGTAATTCACTTTATGGAGTTAACAATCAGCATGGGCATGTATATTTACATGAAAAAAAGGTAGCTAAAATTTCATTCTTACATTTCAACATTGCTTTGAGACAGGGAGATGCTGTAAATCATCATCTACTTCAAAGATGGCATAAAAGATACAGTTGGTTTACAGTTTCTTCTTACTGACTGCCAGACATATCATAGCTGATGCTCATGGACTTGGCCCTTGATGGAAAGCCTTCAAAGGTGGGAAAAGGCAGCACACAGCTATGACTTCCAGCTAGCAAGAACAGTAGAAACATCCCTGGAGTTGCACAGACACCTGGGGAATACTTTTGTTTCAATATATCACACTAGCCTCCGTGTGTGGAGATTTCAGTGCATCCTCTGGGGGAAAGTCAGCCTCTGTAACTGTGCTTTATACATAGGGCACAGCAGAAGCTCACAGACTGGCAACTGTCATGGTTAAAGGGGAAGAGCTCTATACAGACACATAACTATTCTGGTATCATAATGCTGGAATCACTTACTGTAACGGCCAGCTAATGGGGAAAGATGGAGAAGAAGCAGTTTCCAAAGTCCCACTTCACTTACAGTAAATTAATGCCTGTGGTGAACACAGATAAACTGAAGGTAATAACAAAGTTAGCAATCTTACATCTTGGATTCCATTCATCTGCTTGAGTCCTAGGTATATGCTTTTTACCAAAGCATGTTCCTCCTCTTCAAACTGCATTTCTGAGCAGGTTTTGGTCTAAATTGCTGTGCATTGCACACTAATGCTGAGACCCTATCAGTACTTACAAAGTACTATTTTCAAATTCTCAAAATTTAGATTAGTGTAATTCATCGTAATCTTCAGCAAAAGTTTACTAAATAGGATTTTTCAAGTGAGAAGGAAATCTAAAATAAATAATTCTGTATTTCTGTCCTTGATGTAACACACCACCGAAACTCCTGGTCCTGCAAAGTGCTGGTTTCTGCTTCACAACACACACCCCAGGAAACAGCACTATCTGTCAGCTAAGGCAATAGGGCTGTACCTAATGAGAGAGTTTTCTCTTCCCTTCAGCATCCCTGGAATTGGAAAGATCACAGAGTTTAGCAAGATAGGAATACAGGACTCAATTTCCAATTCTTTCTTTCTACAGACATGGTTTCTGAAGGGTGAAGTTTTTTGAGATGGTAAAAGGATTACTCCACTGATGCATATCATCAGCTTATATTTAGGAGCAAAGCTGGAAGTGACTTGGAAGAAAGGGAATTCTCTTACCTTACTAATTGAATCAGAATGTCTTATTAGTATCCTCTCTCTGTAATCTGATATGAAAGTCACTAATATGATACGACTGTAACATAGTATTAGCAACAATATATTCTGATATGATATGAATGCTAATGTAATACAAAGGAATGTTGCTAATGTGCTAATCGGATAAGGTATTGCTAATGAGATATGAGAGACTCCACTAAAAAAATTATATTACTTCCTTTAACTTTTTGAAGATAGCATTAACCTTGCACACCAGGAATACTGCAAAATGTCCTTTTGTTCTTTCCTGGATATTTACAGTTCTGCCTTTCCACATTTCAGCTTTGTAGGTGCTGTGATTTTACTGACAGTACTCAGACTCAATAATAAAGTGAATAAATAATTGCAGAGCGATTTGTGAGTCTCAAGCCAACATGCAGTGGCGTGGTAGTTGCTTAACATTGCGATAGTGAGTATATTTAAGCAAGTTTCCTAGAATCATAGAATTGTTTAGGTTAGAAAAAAACATTAAGATCTTTAGGTCCAATCAGAAATTCCACACTACCAAGTCCAACACTAAACCATGTACCCATCTTCACCTCCAGGGATGGTGATTCCATCGCTTTCCTGGTCAGCCTCTTCCAATGCCTGGCCACCCTTTCAGTGAGGAATTTTACAAACATCCAACGTAAACCTCCCCTGTTGCAACTTAAGGCCATTTCCTCTCATCCTATCTTTTATCACCTGTGAGAAAAGACTGACACCCAGCTGGCTGCACCTTCCTGTCAGGGAGTTGTAATGCCCCTGAGAACCTCCTTTTCTCCAGGCTAAACACTCTCCGCTCCCTCAGCCACTCCTCATAGGAGATGTTCTTTTGTTTCAACTAATCTCCAGCAGTCTTTCAAAAATTAGTACTTAAGGCTCATAATTCAGGCGAAGGGGTGTGGTGTCATTTCCCACATTACACAGGAGGAACAAAGGTCAGAAAACTGAGTTATCCACCACATAACTAGAGGAGAATCTGAAGAGAATTGTAGAATTCCTGTAGACAGACATCCATTTTAACAATGAAATCTTCTTTCCCCTAATACTGTAAATTTTCTTTTCAATTATTATTTTTCTCTTTCTCTCTCTTTCTTTCTCTTTCTCTTTCTCTTTCTCTTTCTCTTTCTCTTTTTCTTTCTTTTTCTCTCTTTTTCTCTCTTTTTTTTCTTTTTCTTTTTTTTCTTTTTTTCTTTTTTTTCTCTTCTTTTTCTTTTTTCCTTTTCCCTTCTTCTTTTGTTCTTTCATGGTCTTATTCTTGCTCTTTTCATTTTCATCCGATGTTTTAGTTTTGTTTTGCATTGTTTGGTGTGTTCTCAGAAATTAAAAGAAGGATGGAGGTATGAAGGTAATAGATTGGAGGTGCCCTCAGTTCCCTCATCTATGAGACACCAAATGGAAAACAAGACACATGAACCAAATGTAGTCCTGAGATGCATGAGCATCAGTAGAAATTCTGATTTTAGCACTAATATGTATACAGAAACTGTTGGAGTGAACATATTTAAATTAATATTTAGCAGGAGGGACCTTCAGTAGAAGAATTTATAGTTAGGTGAAAAATCTGTGCATCGTTGGGATATATACTATGTTACATTAAATAAAATATGTAAAAAATCTCTGATACTGAATTATGGGACTTACAATTCCTTAGCTTGAAAAAAAGGTCGGGGGGGGGGGGGGCGGGTTTAAATTGTTTTTGTCAACAATGCCTAGAAATGGTTTGGGGTTAGATTTTTGCTTCTTAATTTTTGCACTATGTGAGGTTATATTTTCATATTTTAACTGACATGACTTTCATAACAGTTTCCTCTCTTTTGTTGACTGTCACTTTGTAGGCAGAATCTCTCTCCCCAAGAACAGTGTGTTAGTACACAAGTTAGAACAAGAGCAAGGAATGGGACACATAACCTTTCTTCTTTTTCTTCTTGGCTCCTTTTTTGTGCCATTTGGCAAAGTTGCACAGTTATTTTGTGGTTTAGATTATCTGCAAAATGGGTGTATTAATAATTACCTTCTTGCAGAGGTAATTATAAACTGTTTAATACTGATTAATAATTAGAAATGTTTTAATCCCCTTACAGGAAGGGAATTAAATGCAAAGTACTATTATGACTGTTAATAATGCACAGTGAACTTTCATGCTTATATGTAGTGGTTTCCTCTTTTATCCATTTCCCAGCTTAACACTTACTTTTTAAATTGAAACTATATTAGGCAAGGTTATTCAGGAGAAAGCAGAATGGTGGATGCAAGGGTAAATTTGAGGTAGAGGGTGGGTTATTGAAAGGAAATGAAGCTGCTGACTTCATTGTGTCTTACAATAGAATGGAGGAAAGCAGCACAAAAGAACTATTAGTATTAATATGAATAATGACCTATAAATATTCCACTTGTTAACCATGTAATCAATTCTCTGGTCTCAATGGATGCCTATCTTCCCTTTTGTATATTTGTATATTATAATTTAAATGCATACATTATAATGACTTTTTTTGGCTTACTGGCTTAATGTATGAGAGACTATTCATTTAGCAGTCAGATATTTATTCATTTCTATTCGATTGGAATTGCAAAGTCCTTGCTTAGAAGATTTAGTACACTGAGTAGTTATTCCATAGGGTGGTAAGGTTAACATGGGAATGATGCAGGGGTTTCTAAAGCTGACAGAGGCATCTGGTGCTCAGCTCTGGGTACTGCTCATAGACATATTACATAGAGAGGTTTCAGTCACTGTCACCAGTGGATCCCCAGTGAGCTCCACACCAGAAAAACATACACTTATTATTAAATTTTAGCCTGATGACACTTATTGTGTATTGCAGGTTGGCAGACTAAAAATGGGAAGTTAGAACATTTGTCACACTCTCCTTGATGACAATATTAGACAGAATGTTTAATTTTATTGGTATGTACTTTTCCTCATGGTTTTGTCTACAAAATGAGCTTGTTTGACTCCAGGTAGACTATCAAATACTTAGGAGAGATTGGGCGTAGTGGTTTGTGGAAATTATTGAGGTAGTAAAATCTAGTTGCTCTGTCCTTGCTGCTCCTTCTTACCCAGGTTTAAGTGTGGTTTAACTCCAGAAGGCACCACAGAGCCAGGCACTCACTCCACGTCATGGGACGAGGGGAAGGATTGGAAGGGAACAGTGACAAAATTCATGGGCTGTGATAAAGAGAGCTTAAAAGCAAGAGCTACGTCTGCAAGGAAAGCAAAATAAGGAATTCATTCACTGCTTCCCACCAGCAAGTAGGTGTTTGGTTATCCCCAGAACATCAGGGCTCCATCACATGGAATGGGTACTTGGGAAGAGAAATGCCATCACTCTGAATGTCCCTACCTTCTTTCCATTACTCCCACTCATTATTGCTGAGCATGACACCATAGGTTGTGGAACATCCCTGGGGATATTTGGGTGGTCAGCTGTCCCATGTGTATCACCTCACAGCTTCTTGTGCATTCCCAGCCTAATTAATTAATGCAGGCGGAAAATACCTTGGTGCTGTCTAAGCTTTGTTCTTTGATCAATAAAACTTCTCTGTTAACAACAGTTTCCATCACAAATATGAAGTATAACCATATAAAAGGAACTGTGGAGACAATTGACTTTATCCTAACCCAGACCAGTGTAATAGGTGAAATAGACACTGGTTTCCAAGCATACAGAGACAATGTAACTTGCTTATTATTTTCTTACAGGTAAATGGCTTTCCCAGCTGTAAATCATGTAACTCATGATCACACTCAAAAATAAGTAGTCCATGAATATATTTCCCTAGAGAAAAAATTATGAAAGTTACAGGGGGAAAAAAAAAGGCAAAAAGAAAGAACTCTCCAACTTATTTTATTTCTTGCAATCCTATTTTTTTATACCATAAGGCTTCAGCTGCATCTTCAAAATATAACGAGTTGACTGTAGGGTGTGTGTTGTATTCTAGATATCCAAGCTGTCTAAAATGTCACTGAAGTTCTACGAAAATGAATATTCAGTGACCATAAAGGTCAATCAAATAGTCAGAGAAGCTTGTAGAGAAGGAAGAATAAGGAACATCTGCATAAACACACAAAAACAGTCCAGCTGCTGACCCTTGCTCTCACACAGGTGTCTGTCTACTCTTCCATCTCAAATATAGGTATTTATATAGGAAAAGATGTGCAGGAAGACATATGGGTAGCCACATGTTGATGGATGGTTGGTTGGCTAAGGCTGTCACTGAGCAAAGAGGCGATGAATAATTTTGCTAGGGATGAGAGCCAGTACTTTTTGAGCCCTGCACATTCTGGAAGCTGGAGCTCCTCACTGCCATATCAATGAGGGGACAGCTTTCCCAAAAAGCATCCCAGATTGACCTGTCACCCAATTTTTACAGGACTGGTTTTCAGGCGCTCTCTCAAGTTCTTTAGCGTCTTTTGGCATAGAAGGAAAGATAAAACTAACACCTGTGTCCCACCTGCTGGACATTTCAGTTTGAAAGAAGGAAGGGGAGCAATGTTTCAGTCTGGAAGGGGACATAATAATTTCACCTGTAACTCTGTTCAGATTCTTCATAGATTTCCATTACTGTCTGCTTTAATAATGTTCCTCATTCTCTTCCTCTTCCTTGCACAAATTTGGCTTTGGTTCCATCTATTCCTTTCCTTCTGATAGACTACAGAACTGCTCATCCAAAGTCATAAATCCTCTCAAGTATGATACACAATAGAGATTCAGCGACTTTTCCTTTTGGGTCCAACAAAGACTTCAGAATTTCTCTTGATAACATTATCTTCTACCTTTTTAATTTTTCAGCAGAACCATTTTCTGTAAAATGGAAATCTTTTATCATGAAACCATAGATCTTAGTTGTGACTGTGCACCTTTTAAACAGGAATCTTTTTGGCCCTGAGGAGTCTTAAGAAAATTTATTCCACAAGGCTTGTTTTTGTTTTTTTCCTTCGGTGTTTTTTTTTTTATTATTTTTTTGTTTGGGTTTGTTGTTGTTGTTCTGTTTTGAATTTTTTGGGTTTATTTTTGTTTGGTTTTCCACTTTAAGTTGGATTATCAGGGCTATTGGAAAGCACAATTTGGATTTGTTTCATGACTTTTGGCTAAGATGATAATACTGGAGTTAAAAACTGTAGTTTAAAAAAATGAATTTTTATGCTATTGCTACTTTTCTGTAGTATTTAATCAAGAGATTCTCAATACCAATCTATTTGCATTTATATTGTGATTTTCGAGCAGGTACTCTGTAAAACTTTTTTTTTTTTTTAAAGAAACTAGAATAAACTGTTAACTAAACTGCTAGAGAGAACAGGCAAGTCAGAATTGAGAAGTTTTGGCCTGTTTACTTCAAAAAATTAATGTATGATACATTTTACTTTTTTTTTTTCCATTTTCCAGCTATAGAAAAATTCCTTTTTTAACAGATTTATATAAGAATAACAACAATGAGACAACAAGCTCTGAAAATCACCCTTGATACACTATCAGGTTTTGTTTGGGTGTGGGTTTCATTTGTGTGCTACATGTTGTGTTATGTACATGGTATGGATTCCTTGGGATTTGCAAATTTGCCTTCTTTAAAATGAATCTCAGCCAACAGACCATATTCTGTTCTCCACTAGAAAATTTGGGTTCAATGAAAGGAAATTCTAATGACAAAATCTGAAGAGTTACCTAAACAGATTTTATCACCACCTCTCACTACAGTGTTTCCAGAATCCCCTTCAAACAAATATTCACAGAAGTCCCCATCTAACTTTCAAGCAAATGTCAATGTTTCACAGCTTATACTGTTGTCAGCTCACAGAGAATGCTAATCTGGGATAGCAGAGGGTGTCCTTACATTTTGCAGTGAAAGCATATCCTGACCATTGGTTGCTAAAAGTTGTCATTCACCCTTTTTTCATTCTTTTCTTAAGAAAGGGAGGATATGAGACCAGTGAATAAGGAGGAGAATCAATCGGATGCCAATCGGCCTTGCACAACACACACAGCAGAGCTGGCAAGGCACTGGTTTGTATTTTAATATAAAAAATTCAAAGGACTTAAGAGTTGTGTGAATTCAGAGTTTCAGGTGTGATTCATTGGACTTTAAATAGATATACACAGAGCAGACATTTTCATCTGAGCTAGTCACTGCATACGCTCTCTATAGTAAATGGAGAGAAGTAATCACATCCAAGGTATGATTCCTCTCATTTTAAAGCAAGGTTCTAAAATATGCTGTGAAGCACATAGTTCTGTTCACTGGCTGTAAGGCAAGATTACCTAAGGTACAGACAGCATTGTACATGTTTAAAGCTTGATAAAAGCTAACTCTTAATTGTCTAAGATATATACATGTATAGAAAGGTATTTCTACTCTGCTTTAAAATAGTCAAATAAATGTCTATTTATGCTTTGTTTAAGCAGTTCTGTAAATCTCACAAAATACCTACCAATCTGGTCCAGAAAGATGTGTCAAAACCATCCCTGTTCTGTATTTTAGGATTTGATAAAATCTAATAATAATTTAAAATTCCCTCCAGGCTTTGGAATGCTGCCAGATTAAAGTAGTAGGATTTTTTCCCCCCAGAAATGTCAGAATTTAGGGCTGTTAGCACTAACACACATTGACTCTAGTGATACCACATTTTTTCCAGTTCTGAGAAAAAAATCTACCACACCATAGAAAAACCTGAAGGAAAGAATAGAGGATCTAAAAAAAAAAAAAAAAAAAAAAAAAAAAAGCCTGACATTAAGAAAAAAACCCAAAACTGTAACTCTGTGTGTAGAAGCATTGGTTGATTTTTTTTTTTTTTAATAAGAGCATTTCTCAAGCAAGAAGTGACAAAGCAAACATTGTCTGGAATCCCAGTCTTCCTTTATACACATCCCCCTATCTGCTGCTCCTTTAGCGTCCATTCCTTTGCTACGGTAATTTATGTCATTCTATATTGTATTATACACCTAATGCACAGTTGGTCTCTTAATGTAGATTTCTTCACTCTTGCTTCCACATAACCAAGTACTTATCTTTACAATTATTTTCCATGGTCTCTGATTCTCTAGGCAGCACGATATTGTGATTGTCAAGCTTCTGGAGCAGCCTGGGTACATTCAAATCCAAATGTTAATGTTTTCTACTTCCTACATGGGTAAAATGGGAATTTTGCTTTTTCAAACTGTACAGCTCATTGTTCAATGCTTCTAAGTACCATACCATGCTGCAGGAAACATATGAAAAAGAGAAATGTGTTTGTTAGTTTGTTTGGTTTTTTGTTTGTTTTTAATAAATCTGTGTTTCAAAACACTGACACACACACACACACACAAAAGTAGCAATCATTTCTTAACTGTCTTGGAATGAATGATGTTGTTTCAGAGCAATTGAAACAGCTTACAATGCCAATCTGAGCATTTTCCTGGACTCAGCTAGACATGGACAATCAGACAACTGGAAAGATAAAGATGGCTCCACACCAAGATTTTAATGCATTTGCTTTACTTTACATTTGATGTGTTATTTAAATGTTCTATAGCTAAACTGAACTGGACTGAATTGGAAAGAAATAAGTGCCTAGGTATCTCCACAGCATCTCAGACAGATTACTGAACTTGCCATCACCACACAGCCTCTGTCACAGTAGCAGTGACACTGAGGACAAATTATCCTCTTGGAAGAGATTAGGCATAATTTTTTAAGCCAGAGGTAAATCAGAGTGAATTCTGCATTGTGGTATTTGAAAGGCAAGCATTAAGAGCTTCCCATACCATTTCACCATTTGAAGACTCCAGAGTAGATTGTGAATAAAATCATTTGAGAATAAATGGCAGCAGCAGAGCTGCTTCCTACTGCATGAACCCTTGGAAGGTGTGGTATCTTCTCTAGGACTTCCAGGTTATTCATAAGAGGTCTCTTTGACAGAGCTGTATGCAGAAGAACCAGGACATACACATCTTCAGGCACACGACTGACAAAAATAGACCAAAGAAAGAAATGAAAAAGATAAGACACTTTCTTCAATTTCTTCCCTCTCCCAAGAGCTTTTTATTAGAGCTGCCCTTAAGTGGTTTGGATTACTTCAGTATTGCATGGAGGCTTTCTCAGAGCTGCTTCAAAGAATCAGAATAAACAGAAAGCAAAAGGGGCCAAGGAATGCACACACCACCTGTGCACCACCCACTGTGGTAATTGACTCAACAGAGAGGTATATAAAACCCTTGTGCTATTTTTAAAAACAGAAGAAAACAAACCAAACACAAACACACACACACACACACCAAAGTAAACAATAAACAAGCAAACAAAACAAAACAAATGCTTTAGGAATTTCCATTTCACCTTTGTCCCCCTAAGGTGATACAAAAGCCTAGGAAAAAAATATAAATTATGCCCTTCTTATGTCTGATGACTGATTGAGCATCTCCACACTGTATACCCCAGTGGGCGAAGGAGAGCATGAAATTCATTACTTCAGTGTCTGTGCTGCTTTCTCCTGCTACCCTGAATTACTCTTCATTTTGGCTAATATACTGTTTCTTGCTAAGATCATCACTAACTGAATGATTTTCCTCCACCTGTCTAAAAAGGCATGAAAAGTAATGAATAGGCTAAGACATCCTCTCACCCCTAGAAAATGTCCTTTCCAGGTCAAGGTTAGAGTCGGAATGGTAAGAGGTGTGTGCAATGGCAGCTTGTTTCTATTGCAATTGCTAGCAGACTAAGCAGACCCGAGCCTCCAGGGATGTCGGTCCATCAGTGATAAATTGATACAAAATATTCCTGAAAAGTTTGTTTTGTTACCATTTTGCTAATATTTACTTAGTGGATATGATTTTTTCGTGAAATGCCTGCAATCCGGGGAGAATGAGGCACTTTAAATTAATAAATAACAATAACAACAATGACATCAGGGTCAAGAGAAAGAATGGCTAATGAAAACCATCACCGGCACTCAGTCAGAGCACCAGAGTCAATCCAGCTTGATGTGCATGGGGGAATTATGGGAATTTCACAATTAAAGGCTGTTTCTCCAGAGAAGAGGGGCCTCCATCTTACTCGACATTGCTAATGAAGTGTAATTCATTTCACCTCTTCCCCACCTTTCAAAATCAAAGTTCAAGAGGCCGTAGCAGACAAATTTCAGAGGACAGGCATGCATACCTCTTGCAATGCCACTCATGCTCTTTAGGGAATATCCTCATGTTCTATTAATTATTGTACTTCTCTGGCATTATTATTCATGGACTAGCATCTCAAAATACTTGATTTAGCAATGGTTCTGGAACTAATACTAATAAGTACAAGACTGTGACTTGGGTGAAACATGTTTTTTCCTATGGGTCCAACAGAGGGTAATACTACTCTTCACAATTCAGCCAACTTTTACATTTTTTTTCCACATCTATAAGCAGAAGGCTGTCTTTTGGTTAATTGCATTAGTTTCCGTATTAAAGAGGCAGTGCTGGGAGCATAACATTGTGAACACCACAGGAACATAACCCCAAGTGGTGCTGGTGCCATATGACCAGCAGTGAATCAACAGGCAGAAGTGTGAGCAGATAACCTGGTCCCACACTGCTATCAAAAGTAGGAACCCAGATGTTTAATAGCAGTAACGAGCTGGTTTTCAGGCTCACAAAGAGGTGATAACTGTAGATGTGTGGAGACTTCTTCAGCAGGCAGGCTGGCAAACCTCAATCCTGCCATAGGACTTTATTGGATGTGAGGTCAATTTGTATTGAAGTATTTCTATCCCAGATAATGGAGGTCATGTGGAAAACTTAATTGTCAATTGGCTAGCAATTCATATCATAGTTTGCAAGGAGATTTTGCACTTAATAGGGCTAAAGAAACTGACCTTAGTAGCTTAAGTAACTGAAAGAACGTCCCTTTTGAAAATCTTTGTCATTAAACCAGTTTTTTCTATGAAACTGAAAGGCCAAAGAATCAACGTTTTAAACTGAGTGAATTAAATGAAACTGAAAAAAGTTACATATTTTTTCATGCTTTCAGACAACTAAAGTTTTTCAAATTAAAAAAAGAACAAATTATTAATTTAATTGGGTTTTGGTTGTTTTTCTTTTTGTCTGACTCTTTAATCTCGTTTTGGGAACTTGAGAATACTGGAACTTCAGCCTCACTTTACTAAATATTTCTAGTTAAATTGGGAAGTTTTTTCACCTGCATTTTGGACATTGCAGATGTTTATTGAGCTGTAACCGGGGTCCAGAATAAGCTTCAGCTCCAAGCTTTTCCACGATGTAAGGGCACACTTCTGTGGGAGAGCTTAGTCTTTCTTAAACATGAAATGTTATCAAGTTAATTGACTTACTAATTGATGTTGAAATATGTATCTTAGCAATTTTAAGAATTTTAAATAAACATTCCTATTTTTATTTATTTAAAAATGACTCAGAGTACATAAAAGCTTATAAGCAATTTTTAATTTGAAAAATAGGCAGGCATTCTATCAAGCAGTCAGCTGTATATAATCCTCCCATGAACTGCTCTGTGAGGAGAGAACAATTCCTTTTTTCTTTTACAAGTATCTCTTCTTCTGGCTACATAATAAATATTCTGTTAAATATATATATATATATATATATATATATATAAATGTCAGCAGGAAAACAAGAAGAAAAACAAGATTTTGACTGATCTTGGCATTTCCTTTACATATTGGATATCAGTGTGAGGAGCGGATTGCAATGTTTAACACTCTAATATATGCTGTGAAAGATTTCCTTGATACTCCCATGCTGAATTGTTAGCCATTAAAAGTCTTTCACAGTGTGTGTATTTCTCTACATTGTTGCTTGAGATTGCTTTGTACGGGATGCTTTACTAGGATAGAGAAACTTGGTGGATGTCAACCAACATGGAATAAGTATTACACATTACATATACCTATATTATATATATATATATATAAAATGAAACAAGAAGTACAATTTGATGACATATAATAACACACCATGTATTTGTGAAAAGTATATGGCAATTAGTACTATAGTTTTAGAACAATTTGTGCTGTTATAGCTTTAATTCCAAAAATATACGCACTCTAATATGGTAGTTGTCATCCCAGAAATATACGTGCTGTGATAGTTGTCATTATAGAAATATACATACTGTGATAGCTGTCACTGTGAAATACATACTCAGTAATAGATGTCAGCAATGAAATATAATAATAATCATAACGTCTAACATTTTTCATCCTGAGTCCGAAAGAGCTTTAAAAATATAGTATCATGCCCAATTTTCAGATGGAGGAATTGCTGTCCAGAGAGGATAAGTGTTCTGCCCAAGGTCACGAAAGAGACCCATGGTGGAGGTGGGAAAGGAAAGCAGGCTTCTTTTCTTGGACATTATGATACATCTCATCGAAATCAGTCTGTATGTGAAAAACATGTATATTCTCCCACAATGGGACCTGAGACTGCTTAGAAATTGGCAGGACTGGCTCAGCACCTTCCAGAATCAAGGCTCATTCCCCTTGAACAGAGATAACAGTGCAATTCACAACAAATCATTTATCTGACAAATTAGCTTCCTTCTACTTCCCAGCATATCACAGCCTTCTCAGACTTATTTGCTATATGACAGAATTTTCTGGCTTTTTTTTTTTTTTTAGTAGTATGTCTGTGGAGATACTGTTTTTTTTTTTTTTCCTGCTGTTTAAATAGGGTACTTATTTGCAATTGGTCAGAGAAATTTCATAATATTAATACAGTCTTCTTGACTGGGTAAAAAAGCAAGCATATCTCACTGAAAATATTTGCATCTTTAAAACTACTATTGCCAGAACTAATAAGTGTTTGATAAACACATTCCTGGCAGGAAAACTCAGTGTCTTGAATGTTCATAGAAAATTGAGTGTCAGAGAATTAATTCAGGTAGAAATTCACATAGGATTTTTTACAGTGTTTGTTGGACTCCAGAAATGAGATATATTAACTCCTAAGATTAGTCTCCACACAAAAGCTGATGCAATTAGGAGGGTTCAGCACAAGAAATGCTGATAACAGAACATGAATGTGTGAAAGTTGTTAGAAAAAATAATATGATTCAATAATAGCAGTGCTGCCATTACAAGCCTTGGACATTGTGCAAGGCATGGTACAAGCACAGCATGGAATGATACACTTATTTAAAATGGCCTTTGAAATGGGAATATTTTTAGTCAATGATTTTTGTTTTGACACAGAATACTGCTGCCAGGTGAACATTTTACAGATTGGGAGTGGAATCTAAATCTAAAAATATACACAAAGCACATGTTCAAAAGGCGACAAATTTCCAAAATAAATTCCTGGAGAATTTACAACGTGAAAGTTTGGGTAGAATTTTGTCTACGAATGGTTTTTTATATAGATTCTATAGAATTCTTTATTTCCAAACCTCATTCTTTTCCCCTTTTCCATCTACGTGCAAGTCAGTAATGACTGAAGAGAACCCTTTCATAATGACTCAATGAGCCAAAAACTTACTTCAGCTTTTTCTTTTCCATCTTCCATTTTTAACTGTAATAAATTTCTGAAATTGTTCTTATTTATAGTATATATATATATATATATATATATATATACATGTAACTTGCCTTACTGATGTAGACAATAGGATGCGGTAGGAGACCATCAAATAGTTCATGAAGTGGTGACACTGGAAGAATTAAATATATGTGAAAATGTTATCACCAGCAGTAACTACACAATTAAAATTTAGGCATGTGATGACTGCCCTTTAAGATGAAGGAAACATTTGATGGGAAAAAAATCCCCTTAAAATGGAAAGCATCAGCACATCCTCTCATTTAACTCCATAGAAGATGAGTTACAATCTAGAACCATCAAGGGACACTTTATCCCAATAAGGTAAAAGAAAATTCAACAATACTTCTAGGTTTCCAGGGCTCTCCTTCTCCTGGGAGTGTCTTAGCAGGCTGATAATGGACATACTTGGTCTTTGGTGACTAAGGGAACTGCACATACTTCAAAATTATGCTGGGAGGACACTGCAGAGTAGTTGCTTTGTTTTCCTCACAGTAACTCTTTGCTCACATTTGTTAACGTGTGGGATCTAAAAACCTGGTTTCCTTCAGGAAAAACAAAGTTTATGCAGCATTCAAACACTGGACACAACCTTAGCTGACAAGTGAGCTAGACAGCTTTCATGTCTAGTGGGAAAAAAAGAATGAAAAAAGAGAGGGGGAGGGGGGGAAGAAGGTGAATCAGACATTTTCTCAGTTCTGCTGTGAATAATATTCATGCAAGGCCATGCCAGCTTTGCACCTGTTTTTCTCATTTTCTATTCAGCTTGTCATATTTGTTTACAATTTGTCTTATTTTGTCGTTTTCTTTGTGCTTTCCACCCTGTGCCAAACACATTTGGAATTTATTTGCAATTCAAGAAATATATTGCTGATGAAGTGGGACAGTTTTTGATGGGTACCCCAAAGGGAAAGGAAGGGACTTCTGTGCACATCAGAGGTGAGAGAAGTGAGACAACAGGTTGAGCAGAATCAAAATATCCTCCTTGCTCTTCAGTTGCAGTAAGGGGAGAGCATTTAATGCTTACAAGAAGTTTAATCCTTGTACAACAGGCAAGGGACAAATTCACTCAGGAGATGAAGAATTATAAAATCCCTTTTCATGCACGCATAACTCTGAAAATAATCTAACATAGACTTTCATGGAATTGGGAAGACCTGTAGCAGGCCCTTGTTCTTTCATGCATGTAGCATATAAGAAAAGACAAAATATTTTCTATTTTAATACATTAACATTCATGTGTGGACTTTCTGAGAGATTTAACTACGTTTGTTTTGAAGCAGTGTTCTGCCTGAAAAAAAAGAACAAAGAAAAAAGAAATTAACAAAAACCCCAGCAAACAACCCATACAAATGAATAAAAAAACATAGAGTGCAAAAAGCCAAATCCCTAGTGGTATTAATTCATTTAAAGTCACAAGGACGATGCCAATTTACACCAGACGTGGATCAGGCTCACCGGATTTAATCTGTTCCAAAATAATTTCAAAACTGTTTCTATTAATGCGCTTCTCTGGCATATGCTAGGTTTCAGCAAATAACTGCTTTTGTTTTCAGAGTTTATTTTAGGAATTAGTCATGGATTTTATTATTGAATATAAAGGTTACCAGATCTATAGTGTAACATGGTAAATGAAGTGGTAAGTGAATTCATGTTTGGTAATTTCCCACTTTAATTAGTATGCATTTTAAATGGTGCTTTGCTCCACATTACATTTTTTTTTGTATGCTATAATAATATTGAGTTTACACAAAAGCCTGTTTTGATGTGTATCTGCATCGTTTTGTCCACTGGATGTACATGACACATGAGGCTGGTGGAAGGGTTGCTTTACAGGGTCATTCAAAAATTGTGGCCTTGACCTCCCGTGATCATTTCTATTCATCTTTTTGTGAAAGTCAGGGCAGGGTGGGGGGGTCACTTCCAGAGCACATGGCCACATGCCAGTAAGGCTCAGTGAATTCCTTCCCTCTGAATTTTTTCCGCATGTTCAGCTAGCTAAATTATGCTTCCCTGCTGTTAGCTTGATCCAAACCTGCAGAAGTCAATGAATGAAAAGACTCACATCTATTTCAGAGAGCAGGCTCTCAAATTGCTGTTGGTCATTTCACTCCAGAAGCAGCTTCTCTGTCTTGTTCTGATTTTATCACTTTGCCAAGTCCTTCACACACTTGGAGATTTATTTAGATTAAAGACGCGGCAGCCCCTCTGCTCTCTTCATTTAAATGCATACAAAAGTACACATACATCATGCTATGTGTAGCAACATTAATTTGGCTGCACAAGGTAGCACAGAAAACCTTTACTGGCTCCTTCTCCTTTGTTGTGGTCATCTCTTAGCCCAACTTTAAGCAAAACATTGTGCTAAAGAAAATGCACTTTGCTTGGGATTTCCTGATTACTTTTCAGTGTTGCTCTTAATACCAGACTTTGCAAACCACTCCTGTTTAAAACAAGCTGAAACTTTGGTTCCTTCAGTAACAAATTCCTCCGTGGACCAGAATGCATCTCAAGATGATGCATATGTTGGATATATTTCTGATCTTGCTAAAGGATCTAAAGATATTTATCTGCTTCAGAACATATGTGAGAGATCCAGAAAATAAGGCTGGATTTTAAAAAGTGACTTGAATAAATTTAGTGTTATTTAAATGTGTGGTTTTGTTTCTGTGAAGTAGATCTTACTTAGTTAGGACTGGAATTACATGATCTTTGAGACCCCACCCTAACCAAAGCATTCTGTGATTCTATGAATGTGTTTGTGTTTGTATATATTTATATATTTTATATTAATATATATACATACACACATACATATACATTTAAACAGTTTATATTTTAAAATACCTAAATTAAAGATATTTCAGAAAAATATATAATGCAACATATAATGCATCTTATGTTTATTATGTCATTCAGTAGCTATTAAGTGTCATTTAAATAGTGAAAATATCACCACTGTTTATTGTTATTATGATGGTTGCTTTATTACTATATTATTATTATTGCAGCACTGTTATAGCATCTATTTTGCTTCCTCATCCCAGAACACCTATTTTTAGCTCACTTAAATTAAGGTATATGAAGCAGCTGAAGATTCATAAAGTTACAGAAGGATGAGCATGAATGATTTGAGATAGGAAAATAGTTTGGCATTAACCAACAGAGAAATAAGAAGCAGAGGTCCTGTGAGGAGAGTGGGAAATACACTGGAAGACACCAGTGCAGAGACCTGCAATTTGCCCCTTCAAAATATAGAGCTGAGGAGTGCAGGTCTGCAGAACAGAGTTCAGTGTGGAATAGGAACAAGTATTTTGCTGGTCTATTCCTGGTTTTTACTGAAATGTCAGGAATTGATTTAATAAGACCACATTTAGAAAGAAAAAAAAGAAAAAAGCTAAACAGAGTTAAAAAATACCTAAATTGATAGTAAGTCAGGAGAGCCAGGCCAATTCTGTGTCTCAGTTCTGAATTGTAACATAACCTTAGGAGGCCTGTCATCTAGTAAAATCAAGAGAAAAGAAGGTAACCTAATCCAGAGTCTGCTTCGTGAGATTAAGTTTCCCTTAACAGTAAAAGCAATAGCAATGCAAAATCATTAAAAATCTGCATTGTGCTACTGAGTGATGCAACATTCATCTCACAGTTTAGCAGCAAATGAGAAGGGTTAAGACCCGTTTTTTTGGTTTTTTTTTTTTTTTTTTTTGTGTCTCTCAACCAGGGGCTGGAAAAGATTTCAGCAGCATTTTGAGATGCCTGGATGAATTAATGGGAGTCTTCCTATGGGGCAATGTGGGCTGCAGCACTGTCCAAAAAATTTTAACACTCATTCTTCATCTAATGCAGAAATGATTGTGCTGTTCTAGGTCTCATTACGCTGGGGGTCAGCAAGGATAATAATAATAGCTTCTACTGGTTTTAAAATACAGGATTCACCTCCTTGTCTCCCTGCTTATATAAGCTTGCCATATTATGGAGATACTCTGGGGAACAGCTATACAATCTCAAAGGATCTATCTCCATTGACTTTTTTATTTAATAATAAAATGATTTAATCTGTAATTCACAGCCATTTCAGGGATTCTATTCTCTCCCCATAAAACAAACAGAAACAGAAAAGTTTGGTTGGGGTTCTTCGGGTTTTTTTTGTGGTTTTTTTTTTTTTTTTTTTTTTGTTGTTTGTTTTTTTTCAAAAGATCTCCCTAGCACTTCACATTATGATTTACATTCTCAAAGACAGCTTATTCTTTGCCTCCTGACCTGAGTATTTCTACCTGCTGTTGGGCTTGGACCCAGATATTTTCTACCCTGCTAAATTATGTTGTGTTAATTTCCTTTCCTGTCTGTCATATGATTCTTATCGTTTCAGCTGTACTTTACCAGCCATTTAAACCACAGTTCTTTATTTGATTTCTCTTTTATCAAGCACATGTTAATTTCCTTCTCTCACTGTGTCACTGCCTCCCCTTTTCTCTAGCAGAAGTCTCAGGGCCAAAAGTTATGCCTTTGCTCCCGAGCATTTGGATATTTTACAGACATCCCTCCTTCTTCAGACCTATTCATCTTTATCTTTCACTGAACAGCAGCACTGCAAACAGAGTGTGAGACAACACAGCTGAATGATTGATGCTCTCCAAGTCCTGAGTTTCTTTTCCTCGTTATTTCACACAGTCAGCCTCCTGAGTTAAGGGTTTCGGTTGGTACCTGCCATGGTGACTAGGAAAACAAGGGTAAGCTGCCAAATCCAGCGACGGTTTTCTTGTTCTCATATTGCATTTCCTTATCGGTTGTGACAATGCGCCACAATTAATGATAGCAGAAATACCTATGTTTGATACCATATGCATCATACTTAGTGGTGATGGATTAGCAATCAAGAAAATTAATTCTGCCTTTACAAAGTAACATCTGAACTTTGAAGTTAGGCAAAAGCTTTATAGAGTAGTGCAGATAAAAATTCTCCTGGAAATGGGATAACCGTGTTTCCATTTTACCTACATAATTTGTTCTGGACTAAGCCCAAACAGAATGGTGCATTTCTCAAGAAAATGCAAGGATCACTTACTAAAATTGAATTTCAGGTAGCCCTGCGATTCTCAGGCAACACTATGTGCATATCAGTGCCCATAAGGAGCCTGTCAACAGAATCTGATGCCTTGAACACATCCATATTTCCTGGATGAACTTGGCTAAATAGTCACAATTATTCTGGGGTTTAATCTATAAAGTATATCCTTCTTTAGTTCATAAATTACCTTTTTGATTGAAAATTGTTAATAAATTTGAAAACCTTCCATATTATAAAGACAACTATGCATGTACCTTGATTGCTAGAATAACAAAAACCCAGTGATGGAAAATGTTATTCTGTCAATCAGAGCATTCTCCTTACTTCATAGTCTATAATATCTTTAGACATGCCCATACAGAACAAAGACAGCTGGAATTTAATACAGTTTTGAACACTGATTTAACTACCTTCCACCAAACACAGATCATTTACCTCACTGGAAAACATCATAGCAACTGTCATTTTGGCCCAAAATTATGTCAATATTTCTGTTTCCAGATAGCACTGTGATCTTATCTATTTGAATTTAAATAATAAAGGTTATGACCATTTTAAGATCCCAAATCACTGAAGAACACAGATGTTTTTAAGAGGCTGAAACTCCTTGGAAGCTCATTGTCCTATCACTGATATTGATTCCTAAAAAATGTCTTATTGCTCATTGTGACTCTTTAGTTGCCAGCTACCTTCCTTTTAATAGAAAGGCTAGAATTATTTTTTATCTTATTTCAGACATGTATGTGCTAGATATCAGCATTTCAGGGAACCATTCCTCATTGTCTTTATTTTTAACATTAAACTAGCAATTTAGGGAGGGAAAAGCATATAGAGTTGCCAAAATTTATACATGCACTTGAGGATGAGAGAGATCTTTCCTGTCCATGGCAGGGTGGTGAGGGTGAAACTAGATGAAGTCTAAGGTGCTTTTCCACCCAAACAATTCTACAATTCTTTGTTCTCATCCTGCATTGCAATGATTTTAATAACTTGATTTCCACAGGTTATAAATGGAGGGGGCTACTTCCTCCAATTACACCTATGGCATGAATTTCAACTGTTGTATCTTTATTTAGCTGTCTCTAAAGTGAAAGAAATGGCTTGTTTAGCAGGTATAGATGGGTAGAAACACATGAACACAAATACAGCAAATAAACTGAATGTGCTATAGCCAATATTTTCTTGAACTAAACATGATATTCAAATAAGCTGAACTCTGTGCTCATGTTGGAAGTTCTAGGAAGCAGCAAAAAGAGTTTATATTGTAATTCTAAGAACCAGTGAGGCCAAGATGTTTTCCACTGATTAAAATAAATGCCTGAAAATAGAAGACTGAACACGGGATGTGATGCCTTGGCAAATGAGAGGGCTCCTCTTCTGTTTCATATGAGAGTTTGGAAATAGTACTGCATGAAGATATAATATCCTTTAGCAAACAGTAATGGAAGAATTGACTGCTTGAACTTTTCATATGGTATGACATCATGTACGTATATATTTATTTATTTAATTTAAATAAAAAATTAAACAGTATTTTATTTTTGCCACTTCCTGACATATTTATTTCATCAGAGATCAGTTTTAGACAGAGAGACAATGGTGAGTAGAAGTTTCTAAAGGAGTTTCCATTCGCCATAAATACCGATAGTTTTAACCTACTGGAGGGTTGTTTATAGGAGCTTATTTTCATAACTGTAGTCCCTAAGCCTGGCTCTTAGAAACAGTAGGGCTGATAAACCATGAAAGAGCAATTTATGGAAGACCCCGTAACCTGGATTGCTGGAAAGAAAGAGAAGTAAAGAATTTTAAGAAATGACCACTATTGATTGCCTCATACACTGGATGGCATTTTGCCTTCATCTTCAGGATAATTGGACAGGGGGATTACAAATCCATAGCAATAGAAGGCTTTCCTTACTAGACAGTTAATGCACTATAAATCAGCTAGTAGGAATAGCTCCTATGTTGCAGTCTATGTTTTCATTCAGCTCATTTGCACTTCAAAGCTGAAGTCGATAATTCAGCTCCAAGTAGGTGTAATTGGGGGATATTTACCTTTTGTAGAATGTGAATACAAGCTGAGAAAATCTCTAAATTCATTTGCACAGGACATTACCAGTCAGATCCTGGTACTCAGACACGTTGCCCAGTCTCCAGCTGAAGTCAAGAGGTGAGCTTGGAGCTGCTCATAAATCCCTCAAGGTCTGTGTGCTGTGGCTTAACAATGTTTTCTCACTATTGGTGATCAATTGCTTTATGCTGAAGTGGTAACTATAGCCTTTGTTTTTTAAATACTAAACAAGCAGTCCCTTCCATGTCTTATCTTTGTCAGGGGGGATGGAGATCCCCTGAACCCCGTTTGTTCCACCATCCTTCAGAAGGTAGGACAGAAGATAACTCTAGAAAGGCACAACTGAGCTCCTCAAATCATGTGTCAGTGCCAGGTAAAAATCAGCCAGGTTTGAAATCAAGGAAATAGAGTCAACAAGAAAGAGAAACATAACTTATTCTTTTTTTTTGTTGGGTTTTTGTTCACCCGCCATTTTTTATGGCATTTCTGCCAAACAAAACTCTCATCATAGCAGGGATGGAAAAAATACTTAATGTGACTATCCTTATGCTCCCTTTACACATCCACACTCATGCATGCGCATATTAGATTGCATAGTCTTGTGCAGTACCTGGACAGTATTATATTGCCACACATTGTTTTGTGAGCTCTTTCCAACCTGCATTATGTCTCAGAGCATAGAGAAATATGCATCCTTTTCAGTGCAACTTGCAGCTTTGAATGAAGTGAATGCACAGGCAGTTTTATCATTCCCATCTGGCTCCATTTTCTACTGTGATAAAAAATGGAATTGAGGTTAGGCAGAAGTAGCAGCTCCAACAGAAGATGAGGTGGGATGTTTTTGCTCTGTGATGATGCTTTTCGATATTGGAATGTTTCTGAGATTTAGGGGATGAGAAAGAAGACGAGAATAGGACTTTATTCCATACTTTATAAATGGGAAATGAATTTCTTCAGCTCAAACATCATCACTTTCCCTCAGACCCCAACTCTGCACCAGCAAAATCTGAAGCTCACTTCAGCCATTATGGTTGGTACTCAAATATTAGTTTTAAATCATTTGTTCTATTTGCTGGCTTTTGTTGGGTTTTTTTTTGTTTCCAGGAGAGCTATACTCCCAGTGTCATGAAATCAAAGCTTATGTCAACGAATTTGTTTTTCTTACTACATAAAGGGATCTTTTTTGAATAATCTACTGACTCTCCCAAGAGTAAATAGAAAACCTCAACACTGAACTTTCATCACTCCAATAAGAACAATCCAGTTTATAATGTAAAGAAATACCACCTATGTGTGGAAGTTTCCCTGAAGAAACAAAAAAGGAAAAATAAAGGAGCCAAATTTTGTGCTAATATGACATCAGTGGGCTAATACGACATTACTGGACATCCTTGCCTGATGGACACCTAGGAAGGTGGTAACTATGGGTCAATGATTCTTATGTGGGCACATAGGAGCAAGGAATTAAACATCTGAGGGAAAACACCAAAGATTAGCAGAAATCAAATGCTATTCTTCTTGATTCGATGAAGAAACCAATGCCTGTTGAGAAATGAGATTCAAAGTCATTGAGTGTGACAGGATATAGGTGTCATGCTTTGATATTTCTGTGGAATCTGGTCTTGGAACGACACCCTGGGAAGTCTGAGGAGGCTGAGTGGATAAGTAATAATTAACATTAAAAAAAAAAAAAAGGAGAAACACAACAAAAAAAATAAATATGAAATGCAGTTGGCCATGTGTCAAAATTTGAAAAATACTCCAGTATCTACCAGAGGTTGCTACATTGCTCAAATTTTTGAATTTATTTTGCTGGATGTGTTTTCTATTTTTTTTTTCTTGTACATAGGCATACATCATTCCAGGCACAAAACAACAGATCTGATTTAAAGTGAACCTAGATTATGTGGCTAAGTAGCCAGTTTTGTTCAAGTAGGATCCTAACAGCCTGTTACAGAAAGGGTAAATATGTTGCCTTGCTTAGAAAATGGATCATCTCCTTCCTGGTTGCATTTGTAAAATATTTCTTAAAAATCAACTGAAAGCACTTCTTAACTTTGGAACCCTTAATTTGTTTGCTTCATTTCCACATTTCGTGTATATTTTTTATTTTTGTGTAGACTACACCTCAAATGACACTTCACAACTTCCCTTTTTAAGAAGTGTTTCCATGTGTATAATAGATGGCACACTATATTATGGGATACTGCTTTAAATCGTGCTCTGTCTTCTCCCCAGCAGCCTCAAATTAGGGGACTTTCACAACATCTCTGAGAGACTATTTCAAGCCTAATAGGCCTACATAATAAGGATCTTCTTCCCAACATCCCACTACAATTTTCCATTTCTTTGCTATGATAACTTCCTGTTTGCAGACCATCATTCTAATTATAGCACCTCCATTTGGTGTTTCCAAACATCAGACATTGAAAATATATGGTCAGACTTCATATTGGGAAACTTTTGCTCAATATAGGCTGATAAGGCTGAGGTTTCTTTCTAAAATCCCACTGAAATCACCTGTGATTGGTTTAACAGAAGAGTAGACAACTAATTGTGAGCCTTAGAAGCCATTGAAAAAGAGTTCAAACATCTCTTCAAAACATTTACTTCCAGTGATATTGCCAAAACTGTTTTAATACACACAAATGCTTATCAGAAACGTCTTCTAAATTATGTCTTCTGTTGCTAAAAATGCATGTCATGCATGCAGCTGTATTAAGTTGATCTGAACTACCCAGAAGCTTTTTTTTTTGTTTTATTCCAAAATCTTTAAAATTGTCGTTTCATCTATAGAGAGATCCTGAAAAGGAAGAATTGTTTGAGGCACTGTGTTGGGAAGCAACACTTACTTTTCACCAAGCCATCTTTAGTGCAAAAATGCAACATTTTAATTTTTTTCCTCTTTTGTTTGAACAGCATAGATTTGAAAGGTACATTTTAAGAAGCAGGAATATGTTTGCAGAAAGAGTTCTGTCTCTTTGTTCCTAGGCATCTGCTAGAACACACAGCCACATTTTAAAACCATTTTTCAGTCTTCTAGAAGAAAACAAAAATAATTGTCCAAAAAAAAGGAAAAAAAAAAAGGAACAAATTATCCCCTCCAAATTAAAACCAAACCTCTGTTAAATATCTCTTTAATAATCAGTAGAGACATTATGCCAGAATTCAGTGATGGAGATCTTCAAATAGTGAAGAAAATATAAAGAGGTAAAAGACTCCCAACTTAGATACTAGCCTTCAAGTCAGAAAACCTGGCTTCTTGGCTAAACTCTGTTACTGCTCCACTCTGACGCCATGACTATTTCATCGCCCACATTTTATTCAGTTTGATTATAAATTCATTGGCCCAACAACTGTTCTTCCACATACAGAGTCCAGAAAGAGTCTGAGCTTGGGTAAGGCCACTGGATACTGTTATAATCATTATTCTTTTGAGGTCAAATTGGTTGACCTCATGGACCTTCCCAGCCGTCAGCTCAATGAGTAATGATTGCCCCATATCAATCAGCAGTTTGCAAGGTGTTTTTAAGGAATAAAAGAGGCTAAATTCATAGCAAATGTTCTCTGCATAAAATGATGTGACCAGCACTACCCTGATCATTTTTATTGCCCGTCTCTCCAATGTACTGATGGAATCATTATCCGTGCAAAACTGTTGCTGGCATTTCCCTTTGCTATCTGTGACAAGCTCTTTTGTGTCAATGCCATTGCTTTTCAGGGATGCACAACCAGTGTTCCCTTTTGTAGATGGGATGTTTTTAACACACTCTTTGATGTATCCAATGATAGTGTCACACATACTGACACATAGTACCATTCAGCAGCAGAAGCTACGTCTGTCTGAAAGTTTTGTCCAAATCTTTTTGACATTCTCCCTCTCAGTGCTGTTTTCAGAGTTTTTGCTTCAATTTTTCCCATCAGGATTGATTTAGTATGGATTTATTTATATATTTATATATTTATTTCTGTATTTATTTCTGTATTTATTCTATTGATACAGTGGTTTTATGCCATGGATGGACGGATGAGAAAGGTGCTCCTGTGGCTCACTCCTAGCCCAGCTTCCTCCCAGAAATCTGTCCCTGTCCGAGAAACTGACTCACAAATTGAGGAAGGATAGATGTTTAGAGATTAATTTTAAAGATGTTAACATGTTAAAGATTTTTTAAAGATGAACAGTCAGTCCCTCTTGTAAACAATGCACTTAGTTTACAGCTTCTTCATAAATCAAGGGTTAGTCTTTTCCCAGGATCCCTTTGAGAACCTGCAAAATTGTCCAGATAATATAAGTTGCTTAAATGCCTCAGTTGAAGAGGTGAAATCAAGCAATTAAAAAAAAAAAAAAGTTTTCCAGGGAATCAGAATGAACACACATATAAATTATTACAGGCATACGATGCATACATGGCAGTTATCTCTTTGTCAGATTAACATTGCACTGCTAGCTTCCATAAACCAAGAATCTCATTTTATCATTATTTTTACTTTATCAATCAATGATATTTTTTGTATCAGCTTTCCGGAGAAAATCAGATGTGAAAGCAATAGAAGAGAAGGGAAAGGGACAGTGAAGCAGTGATTGAATAAAACTGTAGTTCAATTATCAGACTTATCCCCAACTGATTTCATATGTGGGTGTAGAGCAGATAATTCTCTATTTCTTTGTCTCCTGAACTTACTACCAGCTCACTCTTGTGAGTTTGAACCAGATGAAAAATGAGATATGCTCAGGCAAGCATTTCAAAAAGAAGACTCAGTGTCTGGCTCCTGGCTCACCTGTCACAGCAATGAACGGTGTCATAGGTCTGCACTGCTTGCTCCATGTTCCCATGTGTTCACACAGCCAGGCAACTTGCCATTAAGATCTGGCTTCTGTGGAGCCATGGATCACTGGGAAAGCCTGTGGAGCTCTGTCTGAACAATAGGAAAACGCTGTGGCATGTCCAATCCCCAGCTGCAGAATAATTTCATGCGTCTTCACTGATTAGCTGTTAGGTCTCACACTCACATGCTGGGAGATAAGAAAGCATAGATTTTTGCTACAAGTGTCAATAACAGTGTTTTTGTATGTCTTAAATAGTTCAGGAGAATTCATGTTTTCAGGTCTGTAGTAACAAGCAGCCCCTGAGTTTGGTGATCACTCTCCCCAGCAAGACTAAAGGATGCTCTGGATCTAATGGTTTGTTAAACAAACGAAGGGCATTTCATTCTCAAGTGCATAATTAGGCAGTACACTGGGTTAAAAGTATGTCTCTAGGCATATTCACGCAATGAGCATGGCACAGGGGATGCAAATTCAGGCACCCGACCTGACCATATCTGGAAGCAATCTTTGATGCTTCAGCTACTGAAGAGATGGAATTTATAACTCAGGCTCAGGGTTGTGCTAATGCAACTTCTTGAACACAACCAAAGGAGTAGGAGTTGCACTGAATCAGACACCTGCATCAAGCTGAGTGAGGTTGCATACCTTTAAAACAAAATACCCATGGCATCATAGAAACATGGCTTAGAAAACTGCTTCACCAGAAAGTCTACCCATTTCTGAGAAACTTGCCCTCCAGTTCTTCTGGAATGGTCCTCACTGCCAGCGTGACTCACTGCCTGACACCCCTCTGTGAGCCTGAGCCACAAAGTATGTGAGTTAGTTACAGTTCCTGATTGTGGTATTGGTCCTTATTTCAAGCTATAAAGACTTGTGCTATTTTCCTTTCAATAGACTATCCTGATTTAAATCTGGTATCACCCAAAATAGCAGGCAGACACCAGCAGTACTAAGGGATGTATCAGAGCTGTCTGAAGGTTACTTTAGAATGTGTGCAAATGCTGATCGCTTCTCTGAACCACCCCAGGACTTACAGGGTCTCTCCTATTAACCCTGCTCCAGACATGGAATGGGACAACGAATAATTGTGCTCTGTATTTAGAAACAATCCTGCTTGTGTAATTTCTGCCACTTCTCCCTCTCGTCCTTTTATCATTCACAGTATTTGCATGAAGACAGGAACTTCGTTTCAAAAGAATCCATCTGCTCTGGCTGCTCATTCTCTTCCTGAAGTTATAAACCTCTATTTGCAACAACATAATCCTCTCACAGCAACCTGCAGCGAGGCCACAAGTGGAGGATTGTGACTTCAGGTGGGGAAATGAGCAGCAGGAGCAGATGAACTGTTAAGAAGCAGAGATCCCATTTTCATTGCAAATGTCCTTTGCATTAAAGAATGAGGCTAGGAAAAGGCAGCCAAGGGAGGACACTGAAGCAGAAAACCGTGCACAGAGAAAGCATATTCAAATGCTTTAAACAGTTGCATACAGTGAACTAGCTCTTGGAAGAGCAATATCTTAAGATGTAAAGCAATTAGCTACTTCCACTCATGCTGACAATTAAGAATGAATAAAATAAAATATTCCAACCCTTCCTTAGAAGCTATAACTTTTTCTTCTTCTCTTCTCTTCTCTTCTCTTCTCTTCTCTTCTCTTCTCTTCTCTTCTCTTCTCTTCTCTTCTCTTCTCTTCTCTTCTCTTCTCTTCTCTTCTCTTCTCTTCTCTTCTCTTCTCTTCTCTTCTCTTCTCTTCTCCTTTTCTCACACCTTCCCACACCTTCCCACACCTTCCCTTCCCGCACCTTCCCCTTTTCCTTCCCTTTCCCTATCCCTTTCCCTTTCCCTTTCCCTTTCCCTTTCCCTTTCCCTTTCCCTTTCCCTTTCCCTTTCCCTTTCCCTTTCCCTTTCCCTTTCCCTTTCCCTTTCCTTTTCCCTTTCCCTTTCCCTTTCCCTCTTCCCTTTCCCTTACCATTTCCCTTTCCTGGAGAAAGGCAGCTGATGGACAGCTCTGGAAAATGAAATCCCTCCTGTCCTGTAGCAGCAGATTATGAGCTGCAGAGCCCAGGCTTTTCCCCCACTCTCATGTAAATGGCCTTGCACTGGCATCTGTGAGCCCACATGCTGGCGCTGAGAAACACCACACTGTCAGAGTTTCCTGTAGGGGACTGATCAGGAATCACTGCTTAAAGTGTCAACATGAAAAACAATAAGCAGAGGTCACCCCTGTTAACTATACAGCACCCCAACCTCCAAGAAAATACTGAACTGCTTTTCTATTTCACTCAAAAATGAGGGAAGATGGTCCATGAGATTCAGGCACCATAAAACGTCACCTGGAACGTTCAGCTCATCATGCCCTGGTATGAGGTGCAGAGAGAACCCCTTGTCATGGTGCTGGGTGTGAATATGGTGGCCTGGAGGAGAAGGGCTGCAATCCAGAACATCCCGTTGGGAAGTAGCTCTGGTGGTTTTCACTTGGAAAAGTAGAGGGAGGAGTGGGTCAGGGAACATCTGACATTTTTTCCCTGAGTGGTTTGAATATAGAATATGCTACTGCTGGTGAGGTAATACCCTGCCTCTACCTCACCCTTCCCATATAAGGGTGTCACTGAGTCCTGACACACCTCCTGACAGGAGAAGGTGACATGACTGACATTCAGGGCTACAAGGTTGCTGGGCTGTAATGTCTAGTCAAAATTGAATCTTGTATATTTCTCACTGACAGTACAGACAGACTCCTGATAATTATTTGGAGGCTAAAGTATTTGGATTTTATTTTGCCTTTTGAAGAGAAAGGTTGGATTTATTGTTCATCACTGGTTGCAAATTAAAAGAGAGTAAATTTTTCTTTTTTGTCTTTAATGATTACTGTAGCGGTCAAATATTTGGGTTTTTTAGTTTTTCTTTTTAATAAAAATGGTCTGTAAAGGTGAGAAAGAAGAAATTTTATGTCAATGTGCTTTTCAAAAATCCACTGCGACTGAAGAAAGGACATTTTTGTGTTATCCATCGATTGTTAACTTGCTTGTTGCCATGTTAAAAGGAAAAGGGAAATGCTACACAGATGCCACAATCTATAACAACAAGAGTAACAGGAAGATTTTAGACAGAGGGAAGGGAAGGTCAAATTCACTTAAGCAAACAGCCAAGGCAAAGAAATGCATTTAAACTTTGCTTTAAGTCTTGGTGTGTTATTGCATTTGGGGTTATTTGCATTGTGTGATGGGTTCTGCATATCTATCTATCTGTCTATCTATCTATCCATCTATCATCTTTCTATCAAACTTTTATGATATAAAAGAAAATTTCTTATGAGGAACAAGTCTGATTAACACTTTAGGTGCCACATGTTACCCATCTTTGCAGCTGTGAATTTGCAAGGTTTGGGAAGGAAAGAGGTTTGGCCCAAGCCACTTGTATTAAATAGTGGGACAGGTTAGAAAAATTTTCTCCATCACAACAAAAGCCTGTTCAAATATTTGAGACCATGAGTTAGAAAAGATAGTAGAAATTGATGAGCCTTGATGTTTCTTGTCGTACTGTATTTGACCTAGTATTAGCATCTGGAACTTAACACCTCTGGAAGGGAAATTCACATTTGTTTAAGTGGTAAATGATGAATGTTTTTTCTTTACTAGAGCTTTCCACATACACTAGTTAAGGCAATGCTCCATTGGTGTATGTTTCAAAGCTTGTAATGATGGGCAATACACATTAAAGAGCAGAAAATTCTGAACTTAAAGAGCAGCCTGAAGTCCTAGAAACATCCACAGAGGTAGATTTGATCCCTTTATAACACTCGAGTGAGTTAAATGAGAAATAAAGAAAGAATAAATGACTCATTAGCAAAGCCACCATGAAAAGAAGCTTACTTTTAATATAAAATATCCATATGAAGCTTGTAAAATTATTAGCTCCAATACCTGGAATTTCCAAAGAAATGAAAAAAAAAAGAAATGCCGAAAAATTATTCTCTTGGCCCCAATATTTATAAAAATAACAAAAAAAAAAAAAAAAGCTGCTCAAATAGTTGTGGAGGCCCGTGAAGACTAAATATCACTTGAACACTACAAGTACCAAAACCTCCCTCTTTCCCTCTTTCTGAGATCCATGAACAAAAAATGAAACTCATAATATCAGTTATCTTGTCCTAACTGAACAAGAAATACGTCACATAAACACTTCTCAAGATCTTCCCTCGTGATTTGTGCCCTTGCATAAAATTTTTCTCATTACTTTTCTCATTAACTTTAAAATAAAAAACCTTTATCTTTAGGGAACCTTTTCTTCACATCCTAAAATCTGCATTGCTTTGCAATATAAATCTGATATGTTTAGAAATAGTTTTTCAAGCACCTGGACAATGCTTTTTCATTTTTATGTCTGATGTCCTGGTCCCTGGAAAAGAACTCCAAGCCATGGAACAACATTTTTCCTTTTTTTCTTATTTTTTTAAAATGGCAATGAGGTGGCCTTTCCAAGCCAAGTTTTCATTGCTGTGTCAGTAGAGGCTTGCTCTTTTTTTCTCATATACATACAGCAATTAAATCAGTATTGGCAGTGACATTTGAATGCTGTATCTCTTTTCCTCAGCTGGAAGTGTGCTGTCATTTCTTCCTGTAGATAGTTTTGCAGCAAACTCTTGAAAGCCGTGTAAACTTTCACATTTTCTTTGACACTGAGTCTGCAAGACCCATGAGCACACATGCACTTTCTTCTTTTATAATGAAGCTAGTTTGTCCACTCACAGAACAGCGAATTACCAAAATCAACATAATCTGGGGCACAAAGAAATAAGTCGACAAGACATTTTCTTCTGTCTTGGAAGGCTTTTTTTTTTCCCTTTTATTTTGAATGGAAACTTCTTAGAAGTATTTGATTTCTTGTATTTTTTAGTGTCTGTTCCATAAGAGAATATCAGTACATACTTACAAAATTTTGTGCCCAACAGTACACAGACACCTTTTAGCTTCATGCAAAAGGCACCTTCTACCCACACACACACAAAACGTATTTCATTGTGCTCAGAATTATTGCTTGAAACACAAGAATATTTCACTGGTAGAAACAGAAGGTGCTTTTTTTTACAGTACATCAAAACATGTAAATAAACATCTGAAATTGATCTAGAAATACTATTAGGAGAGTTAGGTTCATGATTGTATTTTCTGTCCAAAAGTGGTTGTGCATTTTTGTAACCCTGTTAGGTACCTCCCTGCACCTTTACAACCTAAACACAGCTGTAAATTTGACTGTCAAGCCCTACTTACAGGAATCTGGAAAACTGCCTCTTCCATTGTGTAATTACTTCCACTCCAATCCATGAAGGAGGAAACACAGGTCCCTAAATTTGCCACACACTCAGATTAAACAAATCCCAAATTTTATGTCAGACTTGGGTGGCACTTCGAGAAAAAATTAGGAATTCCGTTGTTAGGAGAAAACAAAACAAAACAAGACAAACAAACATCCCTCAAAACCAAAACAAAACAAAAAAAATTCAAGTTTAAGTGATAATGTTTTTTATAAATGCATATCTACTCATCCACCTCTTAATAATCTCATTTCAACTTCCCGATGTAGTGACAAAAAAATATTCAGGTCCTAGCTTTTGGAAAACAGGATAATAAAGGAAGTCAGAATGCACCCTTTGACCCTTTAAGGGAGTAGCAACCATGCAAATTCACCTGTTAGGAGAAATGAGAAAATCGGTGCTGAGATCCAAATTTTATTAATGTCTCATGTTCAGGAAAATCTTCAGTCAGAGCTCATCTCTTGTCAGAAAGCCCAACAACATGCCACAAAATTGTGGGAAACCAAGCATCACATGCTCCTTCACCATGGATATGTTTTTCCTCTGTTTGAGGTTGTTCAGGATTATTTCCAGATGTTTTCGGAGCAGACAGGGCAGTTAGAATCAATGTTCTTTTTCCTCTGCCTCTGTCTTTTTCCTCAAGAAGGTTCTCCAAGGGTCCTATTGAGTAAAGCCATTTAAGAAAACATAATTACTTGTCATAAAAATCTCATCTTTCATGATTTCCAGAGAATATCAATGTTTTGCTATGTAAACTTCTTCCCATATTAATTCACTGTCTGTGATCCTAGCTCCACTGGTGTCAGTGAAAAGACTTTTACTGTTTGGGACTCAGCTTACCTGCCATGGGAAGTCATACTTTTCTCCAGGACAGAGGCAGATCAGGACTGATTTTGAAGGAAGCTGGGCATGCATCTTACAAAATCCCCCTTCATGCCACCAGCTGAGCAGGAGACTTTTCAAAGTGTTCCCAGATTAATTAACATTCAATATATTCTATTGAAGGCTTTTTGTCTATTCCTCTGAAATATTTTGATTCTTAAATCATTATGGCTGTGATTTAGGATAAATATGGCACCTAATTCTACTCCCAGGTGGGTAAACTGTAAATCGTGGTGCATCTGGATGAGTTTCTGTTGTTATTGTTCTCTTTTCACATGCAGCTCAGTGTGCCTTTGAAGAACATCAATAGATTTCTTTGATTCTGAAGCAGCAGTACTAAAATACTCAATAGATGATTGAATAGGACGGGTTGTAGGGAAAGATTTGTCAACAGCAGCCTCGAGCAAAATACAAAGGTTATGGCAGTAGTTTTCAATAGATTCTGTCTATCTTCTTCTAAGTCTCTAAAATTAGGGGGTCTTGCATATCAGTATGAATTTGAGCTGTCTGTTCATCTCAGAAACGTAACAAGAACAATCAACCACCACAAGTATGACTCTATTTTCCATCATTTTTCAATATTTGATCTTTCAAAACTTTTCTCATTCTTGCTGGGCACTGTCAGATTCAGGGCTTGTCCTTGCAAGTCTCTTCAAATGTTCTTTATTGTCAGTCATATAGACACTTCCCAAAACAAATTTGCACATACACAAACATGTGCAAAGTACTTATTTTCATTTGTTCATCAGATTCTACCAAAGGTTTTGGCAAAGGAGGAGAAAGAAGCCCCAAAACTATGCTTTTCACCTCCTCCTGTTTTAACATATTGGAGTGACAAAAGCTTTCCTGACCTCAAAGGACTCTTCACTTGTTTTGAAAAGGATAATTTTTTCAGCCTGTTCTACTTAAGCTTCTTTTTAGTTATTTGCAACTTCACAATCCCATTCACAAACTGTTGCCATGGTAAATAATTATATCACAGATGAATTGTGTATGCTCCTACTTCATGGCTGGCAGAGAAATTGTAAAAGGAGAGGTGAGAATGAGAGAGGGAAAAAATCAAAATCCTTTAAAATTACAGGGGAGAGAGTTGAGAAATGATTACCTCCTCGTTAACATAATTAACTCCATGAATTATAAATTGGTATTAGAACTTCTGACAAAAGGAGTAATTATATTTACTCATGTAAAATTAAACAATACAAAAAAAATTAATGGGATTCACCAGAAGCTCTGTTAATATTATCATAAAATTCAGAGATCCAAATAGTTCAGATTTAGAAGTGATTTAAGCAGCATAAACTTTAGTGCTTCTTAGATTTGAATAGAGTGAACATGTTTCCTCAGTGTTTTGTAATCAAACTGTGGCACAAAGCACATAAACCATCTAATTCTTCAGAAAAGGGAGTACTAATTTACAGAGGCAGCTGCATTCTTCCTAAACAGGGACTGCTCACAGGCAACCTTTTGTTTTTGCAGTGAATTTGTACACACACATCCACACACACAAAACTCTGTACAGTTACAGGCACAAATCTCATGAGAACAATAAATCCTGCAGTTGATCTCTGAACATTGGGAGAACAAGAACACAACAGATGCAGGTGAAAGGTAACCTAATCCATTGGTGTGCCTTTTGTATTACCACTCCCATATTTCCTTCTGTGTAATGTACACCAACCTCATGGCACAGGATCCTTCTTGCTTAAATTTAGATAAACAGAACTCAAGTATGACATGATTAGCTGGGTTTCTTCTGGAATCAGTGTAGAATAGCAGCTCAAAATCATTACTTGGTCCATCTGGAATGAGCTCTTTTGTAGATGAGGTTGATCACTCTTAGAGATGTCCTTGTTTTTCTCTCAAATTAAAGGACCCTTTTTTTCCCCTTTTTTAATTTTCAAAATCCTATCTAATTTTCCTACCTTGTATTTACATTGGAAATATCCATCAGCACTTTAATTTTAGTTTCAATAGCCTAAACACTTTTCCATATCCCAATAATTTAATGTTTCACATTTGCTACCTGGGTCTGTCTATCTATCTATCTATCTATCTATCTATCTATCTATCTATCTATCTATCCATCCCTCCCTCCCTCCCTCCCTCCATCGATCCATCCTCTTGTTTGTCTGTTTATTTTTTTGTTTGTTTTCCACTGTTACCCTTATTTCATTCGCAGCAGGAAGCACTCAGGCAAGCCTACACACTCTGTGATACATCTTGTTCATGAAGTTTCAACCACAGGTCTATAAAGTAGGAATAGTAATTTTGGAGCTAAGGACTTTGGTCCACTGAGCAATAACCAGTGTGACTGGCTCCATGCAAGGAGAGAAAATGGCAGAGATGGCACCACATGCTGGTGTTTAGACAGTTGCCCATTTTAATTGTCCCTGGGTACAGTATTTACCCAGCTTCCAAAGTTTTTCTCTAATTTCAACACCACCATGAGGTCCATAACATAAGCTGATAAGGCCAGATATTTTCAGCCTCGAATGAACGCTCAGCTTTGAAGTCGTGTACACAACCCACCCCACACCTCCCACGACAAATTACACTTGTGGACTACATTCAAATTTCAATGGGTTTTTTTATCCTGTGTGAGTCCGTCATTCCCCACCCTGATGAGACACACAGAAAAGAGAAGTCATTTCACCCGAGGTTCGTCTGCGTTTAGTATTTCACCCAGGGCATTAATTTCAATTTTCATGTTTCTACACTATTTTTCCCCCCTGCTCTGTCTTTCTGTCTCACAACTTTGTATATGACAAAAGCCTTGCCTGCCAACTGTTGGGAAAAAAATGTGATTTCTATTGAATAGTGCACTTTGGAATGAAAGAAAACATTGTATAAACGAGGCTGAGGAACTCATTCACCTGTGCCTATATTACTGTGAAATCAATTATGCAGGGCTCTTTCGAAAGTTACTGATTGTAGCAAATTGAATGGCCTCCATTTCAGCATAATTTGGAGAGGTTGATGTAATCAGAGACCTTACACCATGGTGAGATACAAGATTCGTGATATTCAGATGGGAAAAAGGCTACAATGGTTAAGCTTATTCTGTACTCTCTGCTTACTGGCTGTAATGCTTTCATAAGTACAAATGGAATTGTTTTGATGAAGGCAGAGATGGTACTAAGGGGCAGGAAAAGGGGAGAAAAAGAGAGAGGAGAGGGGGAAAAAAAAAAGAAACCAACAAACCTCTATCAGGTTGTTTGAAATCAAGGTACTGTACTGTTAAACGAGGTAGCGGTGGAATCTAATCCTGAGCATAATTGGTTGCAAATGAAACACTTTAATATCAAATCTTGAGTTGTGCCCTGGAGCTGCAGTTCAGGTTTGCATGAGCTACATGTAAGTGGAGGTAAAATGTGTCTTTTTTCCTTCCTTTCTTTTTCCTTTCGCAAAGGTACATTCTTTTTTGATCTGTTGGAAATTTGTGGGCAAAGTAATTGCTCCTCAGCTTATATGCCAAGATATTCTGCCTTAAGATGTTTTGTACCATGAAAAATAATCACACAGAAATAAACAAAGAAAGAACCCAATTCAATAACAACAAAAATAAGCAGATTCCAAAAAAAAATCTGTCTCACAATGTCAGCCTGCCATTCTGCGTTCTGTTATGTGAAGATGTTTATTAAACCTATCATGATATTACATAATGACATTTTATTTGTACTGTCAATCTTTTGAAAAGTGAAAGAAAACCTGGAAAAGAGGGGAAGAATATTAGCACTTTGCCTTCTTAATTTCTCCCTGTTCTTGAAAATATCACAAACCTAATATGGAGGTAAACTTCAGAATTTAGATTTATCTTTGTAAAATGAAATTACACCAATTACATCCTCTAAGAATTTTTTTTGTTTGAAGAAGAAAAATTGTTCATTCCTGCCATAAAAACTTCAGTGAACAGTTCAAATCACTTTGTACTTTGTTCAGGACACTTAAGCAGGGATCCCACAGTGCCTCTTGTCACTTTAAAGGATGTGATCTCCGCCTTTGCTCTCCCAGTCCGTAAATTACAAATAATAACACTTCCTTCATCTGGAGTAATTATCTGCATTTCATTTTTTTTCTAACATAGGAATTAGACCATAAAATTTCCATGCAAAATACCAAGCACATTGTGACACATCCCTTTCTTTGTTTCTCAGTCCATACTCTTTACTAATAAGTCAATAAGCAAAACCCTCATTTCTAGATTTTCCCATTTAAAAAATTAAGCAGTTTTCAGTTTTTCAGACTTAATAGAATTTAAGTATAGAAGCAGTAAAATTTTCCTAGACAATATTTCAGTATCAACTTCAGCATATTTTCCAGCTCTTTCCCTATGTTTATGCTTATTTATAAAGAAAGTAAAAGCAAACAGACAAAGTTAAACATAAACATTTTAAAAGAATATTTTTTTAAAAGTTATCTGTGAACCATCAACCTTTATCTCACAGATTTATGTGGCTTGGTTACCCCTCTACAGTGGCCCAAGATTTCAACTGCTCTATTTTAGTGTACAACAACTCTTTTCCAATAACCAAGAAGTTATGGAGCTCATGAATGATGAAAACTTGAAATCCTGGGCCTTGACACAGAAAGGCTCACCAAATAAATTCCAAGTGACCAGAAGATCATAGTATTTAGTATAGCATCCATATTGACCTGGTTATATTTATTATAGGTCATAATAGAGCTTCCTACATTCATTTTCATAGCTACAGAAAAAGGAAAATTGGCTTTTTTCTGGACAATTTCAGATTCTTTCTCTGCATGATAAATTTGCTCTGTGGTAGAGGAGGTTCCAGAGCCTTACCAGGAATAAAATATTAAGAAATCTGAACTGTGTATATTTAATACGGCAAGCACCCCTGACTATAAATTTCATACAAGATGTAAAAGAGTTAAAGCATGGACTCATTATGTATTCTTTACTGAGATTCTTTGCAAAGGTAACTAAAGGATATCAGGACAATATAATTTGACAGAAAAGAGCCACAGGATCCTCCATATTCTTTATATGTAGAAACCAGAAGTCTTAATCTGTTGTTTATTCAGACCCTTCACACTTAAAATTATAAAACTGTAGATATTTACTCACAACAGGTGATTCCTAGAAACTGTTGTAATCCTATGGATGATCTCCCCTAAAACACACTCACTGTGACCATATGCTCACCAACAGCTTGCTGCCACAATAACATTTCTGTAACATTAGAGAAAATTGATAAAAGAAATATAAAATTAATTCAAATGAAGAATACCCAGAGAAGCACCTAAAACAAACTTTTAAATTCCTAAGGACACTGACATGGAAATTGTCTTATTCTGTTTGAGCACTGAAGAAGTACTTCTGTGTTCAAAATAATATGTACTACACAAGTTGGTCAAATAATATATATTTTGCCTATTCCTGAAAACACTTTGCAGCTCTCTTGTCTGCTCAGCTAAACAGCTAAATTCTCTTCTGAATATCTCAAAACACCCTGCTTTATTTTGCTCTTCTATTTCTTTCACTAAAAAGACAAAACCAGAAAGCTGCCTGCATCTTTCAGCTGCAACTTTTTCTCCAACTTTGCCCCTGGTGCTTATTGCATGTGAGGGAAAGAGAAAAGGAAAAGGTTACAGCCTCACTCGGCAATTACATACAACACACACAATTGAATGGCAGCTGGACAATGAACTAGCTACAATACAGAATTCCTATTAACTTCTTCAGCCCATAAACCTGGAGTCGTTCATACAGTTCATAAGAGGAGCAACAGCTAAGCCACCCATCCCTACTGGCTGAAAGATTTCTTGGAAAAAGTTTCTCATTTACCTGAATTTCACTCTGTTGTTAGTGTGAAAGGAGATGGGGCGAGAGAGGAGGAAAAGAAAAAAAAAAAATCCCAGTCCTGCTTTAAAATTTTACAAGGGAGGAAATAAATATAAAACAAGGGGAAAAATTACAATCTAACCCAAAGAGAAGCATGTCTCTTGAAATAAATATCTCCCAAGCTCATAAACAGTGAGGCCAATGGTCATGAACGTAGCAGATGTTTATTGCCTCTTACACCCTCTGCTACTTTGGGATAATCACTTAAATATCACCAAATCCAGTTTGAATTTAAATTAGCTTCATATTTTCTTTCATGATTATTTCATTAAAAAAAATTCATATGATTAGCCAATTAAACAGAGAGGGAGAAGCAAAAAAAAAAAAAAAAAAAAAAAAAGGAAAAAGGGGGAAAAAACCAGTAGGAGAGCAATAGCCTTTAATATTTTCAATTAAGATGCAGTGCCACCAATAAAAGAGGCTTACACTTTCATTTTATGGGTACCTACGGAGAGCATTATGACACAAATGACTCAGAGCAAGGTAATCATTTCAAAATATATTGTAGTGGAGGACTGTAAACAGTGCAGTGTATTAGCTTAGATGGCATGTGATGAAAATATCAAGTTTCCAGAAGTGCATTCAGCATAGGTTTCAATATTTCTTAGGGCATGCATTTGCAATGCATGTCGTCTTTTATGGGAGCAGAGGCAATGTCCTTACGGAGCGCAAAGCTCACTGCTGCGGTGGAGTCTGCTCCTTGAGCTGTGCCTGTGGGTCATGCTGGGTTTTAAACTCGACCCAAACAGAACAGGCTGAGGCACCAAGCTGTGGAAGAGGTTACCAGCTCTACAGATTCCCATGAAATCACTTTGATCTGGTCTAATTGACACGGAGACAAAGGGGGTGTGGTGGGTTGACCCTGGCTTGATGCCAGGTGCCCACCAGAGCACCAGTTCTGTCCCTCCCCTCCTCAGCTGGACAGGGGAGAGAAAATATACAAAAGGCTTGTGAGTAAAGGTAAGGACAGGGGGAGGTCTCTCACCAGTTACTGTCTCAGGCAAAATGAACTCCTATTGGGGAAATGAATTTAATTTATTGCCAGTCAAATAAGAGCATGATAATAGGAAATAAAGCCAAATGATAATTAAAAAAAAAAAATCTTCCCCTCCACCTCTCCTTATTTTCCAGACTCAACTTCACTTGTGATTTTCTTGACCCCCTCCCACCCAGCATCACAGGGGCATGAGAAATGGGAGCCAGTTCATCACATGTTGTCTTTGCTGCTGCTTCCTCCACAGGACCTGGATCCCTCACCCACTTTCTCTCCTCCAGTGTGGCATCGCTCCCATGGGAGACAGTCCTTCATGATCTGCTCCAGTCTAGGTCTTTGCCATGGGGTCACAAGTCCTGCCAGCAAACCTGCTCCAGCCTGGACTCCTCTCTCCATGGAGCCACAGGTCCTGCCAAAAGCCTCTTCCAGCAAAGGCTTCCCATGGGGTCACAGCCTCCTTTGGACATCCCCCTGCTCCAGCCTGGGCTCCTCCAGGGGCTGCAGGTGGATCTCTGCTCCCCCGTGCCCTCTCTGGGCTGCAGGGGCACAGCTGCCTCACCATGGGCTGCTCCAGGCGCTGCAGGGGAATCTGAGCTCCAGAGCCTGGAGCAGCTCCTGCCCCTCCTTCTGCACTGCCCTGGGTGTCTGCAGGGCTGCTCCTTGCACATATTCTCACTACTGAGCTGGCTGCTGTTCAGCAGTTTGTGGTTATTTTTCCCCTTCTTAAATATGTTATAGCAGAAATCCTGTCACTGTTACTGATGTCCTTGGCCTTGGCCAGTGTTGGGTCCATCCTGGAGCTGGCATTAGCTCCATGAGGTACAAGGGAATCTTCCAGCAGCTTCTCACAGGAGCTACCAAAACCTCATCGTGCAAAACAAACACAGGGAGAAATCACAGGTTTATCATCAACATGTCAGGTAGGAGCCACTACTACTGCCTATACACAATTCAAGGAAAGCAGGATGCATTTATCAGAAATCTTTCCGTCCCTAGTACTCAGATAGGACTTCCATTATTTTCTCTATAGTAACATCTAGGAAAGAATATTAAGCACAAAAGCACTGTGTTTTAATTTTAGCAAGAAATAATCACTTCCAGTAAACTCCAGGAACTGGTTTGATCTTTATGAAGGTCTTTTTCCAGTTAAGGATATTTATCACTTAAAAATTTTACCTTTGGGGTTGTTTGCTTTTGGCTTTTGGATTTTTTTTTTCTAAACTTAAAATCGGAAAAAAATCTTAGGGCAGTACTTACATTGCCTTTCTCTGACTCTCTCTCTCTCTCACTAATCCCCCTTTTTTTTTCTCCCCCCTCCCTCCCCTCCTTTTTGGCACTCTTCATTTTTCCCTTCATATAAAAGAGTTTGCAAATTACAAAAAGAATTAGATCTGGCTGTTTAATACTTCACTAAATTATCAGCCACTGCCTTGCCTGTTTCTTGTTAGTTGTAATTCCTCCATGAGGTAGCTTCAAGTGGTATTCATCTCAGAAAGGGTTTTACCTTGACTCTGCCAAGCCACTTGCTTCATCTTGCCAGTCACCTCTTTTTTAATTAAAATACTGGAACAGGTGTACAGTGATGCCTAGGGCAGTACCTTTGGGTGACTCCACCTTTTAACTTCCAGCTAGAGACCAGTGCCCATGAGTTGTTTATTGCAACATTGTCCTTCCTTTCAAAATGAACCCAAAGGGAAGGATATCTCCAAATATAAATGGCAAATTAAATTTAGCATCTGAGAGATTAAGCTCATCATAGCCTTTTGCTATTTTGCCAAGAAGATCGCATTTATGACCAGCATTTCTGAAATGGAAGTATTTGAACTGGGGATCAAATTTTGCTGGAGTTATTTTACTGAACAGTGAAACGTCATCTTTTCAATATAATGAGTAGAAATTGCATGATTTTGAATCAAAAGGTAGTTGTCATGATGAGGGTGGAATGGCAGTGGAGAACTTCACAGTCTCTGGAGTCACTCTGGCAGATTGGATGTTTTTCAGCAAGATATTCTGTAATGGTAGCAGTATTTATGTATTTTACAATTCCTCACAAAAGAATTTGCTAATTTCCTCTACTCTGGTGATTTACGACTGATTAATTGGTCAGGCTGACCACAGATGTATGCTGGCATAATCAGTAGAGACATTGGCAAGAGACACAAGGGGAGGTTAGGTGTTACAGAGGGTTAATGTCAAAATGGTTGCTTCATTCAACTGCAGATGTGAGTTCTTAATAACATTTTTGGATGCTCTATAATATTATCATTTGCAGAAATGGTTTAGTTTAATATTCAAATGAAAATCAAGTCCTTTCTGCCTTTTATAGCTATAAATTTAGATGTAGGTAGTGAGAGTGATGCTGTGGGAAAAACTGACCTCAGACCTTCAAAATGCTGGCAAACCCATGAGCAGAGAGGTTGACCATATTATTTTCCTGTTTTGTCAGCCTCAAAGTATGTGGCAACCTTTCACATCAATGCTTCTATCATTCAAGCTGAAAGAAGAATTTGAATACATCCAAATAGAACACAGTATGCATAACTCTTGGACAGATTCTTTGAGGGAAGAATGCAATGATCATGGAAAAAGTTAGTGGCAAAGAATTGCATATAGCAAGCAATAATGGGAATATTCTCAATTTTTGACTCTGAGTTCAGGTAGACACCACCAGGTTTTTTTGAGGGAAAGGTTCAAGGAACAGCATAAAGTTAGAGTAGCAGTGACAAAGGCACAAACGTCAAGGACGTAATTCAGAAGCAGGCATTAGACATAATTACTCATGACATATGCATTGTTTCAGTACAAGGAATGAAAATAAAGAAGAGACATTAATCAGAATGATAATCAGTCAATGATGCAATAATGGTGATCTAGCTGTACTTAGTTTGAACACCTCATGTCCAGGAAAATATCCAGGTAGTCACCATTTTCATACTGATTATATAATGAAAAATGAGAGTAATGATTCAGGTTTGGCAGCCACGGGCTTCTCCTGTGCTGAGAAACTCATAAATGGACACTAAATCTTGATATACATATCACATTGGGGCTGTCAGAGCATAATCTTCTTCAGAAAAGTTTCCTTGATAATTCAGTGCACCACAGTTTACTTTTACCACTCGAATAGCACTTTAACAGCATAAAAATAGTACTACATTAACATTTCCTGTGGTTATTATATTTCTGACACACTCAAATAGTGCCTCTTTTCAATAGCAGAGGATGCTTTAACCAAGATGGATCAGACACTACTTTGTGCAGTGTTTTTTGTATTATAGGGACACACCGTTGTCCCTTATGAACTCCTTGCATTTAGATTTTGGCAGAAGCTTGTTGCCAGCTGGATTGAATGTGGGTAGAAGTCTTTTATTCGCTTCATCTGCTCTACATATTGAACAAGAAGAGTTATTACTTGCTTCTGTTATTGATGAGAATTAAATAACTTTATTCCTCTATGAAGAAAGAAAGCAGGACTGTTGCTGCAAGTACAGACAGTGCTTCCATTTTGGAAAGATCACCTATCTGAAGCTAGACATAATGTCTTAACTTTCGCTAAAACATTTTGCAATAATTTCAAATTGTTTTATTCCCCATAATGGCAACCACAAAGCTGTAAATGAATGGTTACTCAGGTAGTTGTAAATGAAAACATGCATTTACATGCTAACTTATAAATAAATAGTTTTGAGCAAATGTAAGAAGCTACCACACTCTCTAAGGAAAATCTTATTGTCTCTGGGTCATCTTTATCATTCTTTGGGGTTAAAGGTGTGGGAATTTTTTGTTTGTGTTATCTGTGATTTGGTTTTGGTTTGGATTAGTTGTTTGATTGCTTGTTTTTGTGGAAGTGAAAAGGTCTATCAAAAGTCATGCCAAGTTTCTTGTATCTCACAGAAAGTATAATTGTTATATTCCTGCTCTACCACAGCCTCTGCTCTGGATGTCTGTATGCTTATGCAAAGAGGCAGTTGAAAGGTCAGAGTAATTTCCCCAAAACAACAATTTTTGTTGCCTAAACTATTCTGGAATGATAGAGCTTAGAATCTTGATTTAAGCAAGTTTTTTTTTGTTGCAACATATGGTAGTGCGAAGAAACTTTAATCAAGAACTATTACATGTTTCCACTGAAAGCCTGAATGAAAACAGAGAATTTTCAAATGAAAAGTGTCAGGCTTTGCAGTCAACAAAGTGTGAACTACACACATGGAAATAACTCTTCAGACAGTAGTTCATGCTGAAGGGACAAAATAATGTAAAAATAGGAATATTTTCAAGGGGACACACGAAAATCATCAGACATGCTTAGCGCTGATAAAATATCAGATGGATTTTGTGCTGGGTTTGTCTGGAACCACTGAAGAAATTTCTCCCTCTGAAGATTTTAAAAGGCATACTGTACAAGTCTTTCCAGGAATGATGGTGTTATCTATTGCAACATAGGACCTGAGAAGGCATTAAGGAAAGGGAGATTTTAGAGTAATCCACCATGATTTCTGATTTCTACACCACTCCTTACTTATGGTCATATATATTCTTGTGTCTCCTGGGTCTACAGGTCTACTCCTACCATGTGCTGTGTGCTCCTGCCTTCACAATAATGCCACTAATGCATCCCACATCCTCTCAGGACCTGGATCACTGCTGTGAGGGACCCATACCTCCATATCTATCTGCTCTTAATAAACACATTTTAGTGTTTTGTTTGGGGATTTTTTTTTTTTTTTTTGGTTGGTTAGTTGGTTGGTTGGGGGTTTTTTTGCTAATCTTTCCAGATAATACCAATAACATGGTGTAACATGAAAGTCATTTCCTTTAAATTCTATTTTTTTCTCTCAAGTCCTTCCCTTGGAACATGTCTTTTTCTTATTTATATTCCCTATTTATCAACCACTTAAATACCTTGTGAGAGAATGAAGCCAGCTTATTGTCCATTTGATTCCTTGGCTTGCTCAGTTGCTTAAGGATATCTCCTTTACATGGCATTTCTCATTACAGATATAATATGCAGTTACCCCCACACAAGCATGCCATCTTTGTCTCTGAAGCAATGGCATTTAAACTCCAGGAAATTTTTATAGAATAGTTCACATTCAGCCTCTCACTCTTCTCTAAATACCTTCTGTGAATGAGCTTTCTCTTTCCTGCTGCTTTGAAATGAACAATTAAACCGAGTTCTACCTTGAGTAAGCCTGGGAACACATTGGCATTCCTGGGCTTGGTGGAGGATGTGTCATGTGTTGTCACCATTTGGTTTAATTTCTTACAAATGACAGTATTTTTCTTTTGTTAAATCCATAGAAGAGGGGGGGAAAAAAAGAAGAAGAAAAAGATCAAATAAAAATAGATTGCTGAAAACAATTGTGGTTTACAGAATGGGTTAACCATTTACTGCTAATCTAGATTTGAAGCCTTTGCCATTAAGGTGTTTCATCCAACAAAGCAGCAAATTTTACCACAGCTGAAACCTGTGAGATTTCTTCAGATTTTTACACATCATTTCTCTCTTCCATTTTCCTTCCTGACTGAAGTCCAGCAGCTACTCCTATCTACACTGCCTGATACAAAACCTATCAAAGTCAATGGAAATGGTCATATTAACTTTGCTGGGCTTTGGTCCAGGTCCTGAGCCATATGGAGCTTGAACCAACCTTGACCTCGGCGGAGATGAAACAAGTCACCTCCGACATTGTATCAGTAGTTTCCTACAATCCATCAGTAAGATGTGTCACATATGCAGCATGAGTGAATCCACCTGCCAAGACTGATACTTTTGCTCTACTGGCTCATGGCCAGTTTGTTAGTCATGCTATTTTCCCTGTATGATAAGAGAAGTTATGCATATTAGGCACTTTTTTGCTCCTATTTAAAAATGACAGCCTGGGATCTAACTTTGCATTAACTGCTCATAAAGTTCTGCAAATTCCTCTCCTTCCTTTTGTGATTACCACAAATTAATGATCTTCAGATGGTTCAGTGCAATGCTGCAGAAATTTTGGATGACTAACAGACCTTTCTATTGTCACTGCTGGTGAATGTTTAAATAAAGGTGATGCAATTAAGAAATATTCATGCAAATTGTAGGGGGAAATGAATTGTGGTTTTGAGTTAAATGGCAAAGCATTAATACAATCCTCACAGCAGCATGTCCTTGCATCTTTAGTACACTCAGGACTTAAGTATTCAGCTTAGGCTACTACAGAGCTGTGATTTACCTCAAGGGGTCAAGTGAAAAATGCCCTAAAACTGACAAAGAATTCACAGATTATACATCACTTGTCCTATGAAAAGTGATCACAATCAGTTAATAATAATAATAATAATTGGGAAATTTTGCCTAGGTGTTATCATCTACATAGCTGTTATTGAAAGATACTTTTGCATAATGCAATGAATATAAGATATCAAATAAAGGTATTTGCAAGATTCATTATTTTTCCCTGTCAATTTTCCTTGAAAAAATAAAGTAAGTGAAAATCTAAAAAATGCCCCTGAAAATATACTGCCTTTATACAGCTTTAAGAAAACTAATATAATTAATCAGTTTGTGTCAGTCAGCTGTTCTAAATCCTTTCCTATCAGTAACAATATTGTTAACACAAACTCATTTTATTGTTTTCTGTACAAAAGTCTTTGTTTAAGAGAAACAAACTAAGTCTCCTTTTAAACTTGATTTTTAAAATGGTCTTTCATAGGGAACTGTGTACCCTTGACAAAGAAAAGTTCTGACTTTGAAAAATAAGCATATTGTGTATGAGTAAAGGAAATGGAAGCAGAAAGCCACAAAACTCAAACTGTTGTACAAAAGGATTCCTAAGCACGGTTACTAAGCAATGCTAAGATTAGGCCTGAGCTGAAAATCTTCCAGGGATAAAGAGAAGTTTCAGCTAATAATTATCTATTCAGTAGTCTAGTTTGTTTGTATGGGTTTTTTAAAAGAAAATCTGTACTACATGAGTTTTACAGAAGAGCAGTGAATGCATTCTGTAATTTTAATTAGTTCACGCTCTTTCCCACAGCAAGCAGACACTGCACTCAGTGGTGGTGAGAGATTGCAGATGGGGGTCCAGGAGCTGCTGTTCTCTTACTCCATGCTGTTCATCTCTGAGACAATGCCTAATAAATTTCTAGTGGGAACATACAGACCTTACAATCCTTAGGATTCCCTTAGAGTAGAAACAACCACATTAAACCAATAATTATTGAAGAAAGTCTTTACCAATTATTACAAGTTTACCTTTGACTTTCTTGGTTCATGTCAGACTGAACATTACAGGTCTTGCAGCTGAATGATCCTGAAGAGCTTTGAAGAAGTATTTCCTCAGATCTTTCTGATATATACAGCACAGATGGTTATGCTGATTTATTTATTTATTCCCCTCCAAAATATGAATTAGCTTTTTTCTTTAATCAAGTAGTCTCTGTATTTGTACTCAGATCAGCATATATTTTAGGCCACATGTAACAAACGGTTCACAGAGCAGTAACTGTGCTTCACGTTTTCTACTTCCGTCTTATTCTTGTTGGTCATACAGGCATCGTTTCACAAGGTTAATTGATGAGGCCAAGCTCAGAAATGAGGGATCAGAAGCAGAATGACTCTGTGAGATTTATGGACAACAAAAGATTATCATAAGCAGTTCTGAGATGGGGAATATAAAATAGTATTTAATGTGTAGAGGGGGGGAGACCAGAAGCTAAATCATCAGAACTTTTTATGAACTCCATACAAAATCCTAAGCTTTTACTGCTCCTGTGATGTAGGTTCACCTGAAAGGGATATGCCTGTAAGCAAGGTGGGCATCACTTAATTTTCAGTGCTGTTTTGACTTCCATTGTTTTTTCCAGTAATATTTTGGATCAAGGAGTGGAATATCTGTGTAGTATGCAGAAAGATTCTCATATTTTCATCTAAGAATCAACCAGAGAGTGTAAGAAGTTTTGGGGTCCAAGGTCCATCTTGCTGTATGCATGGGGATTGCACTCCAGTAAGGAAATGGGTGCTGCTGGCCATGAGGCACAAGAGGGAGCTGACAGCATGAGTGTTCAAAGAATCAAGAGCTTCTAGGATGCAACACATTCCCTGTGTAAGTGCTGCACAGTTGATAAATGGATTGGCAGAAAGCTTGGCACATCTGTAAAGCCTTTGGTCTTACAGCACCTGTGTGTGCAATCTTTTAGTGTTTGTTTACTGAAGATAGGTGCCTTCAAGGTGCATCTGTATTGTGCAAGCTTCATAAAATTGATTAGGGTGTCCACAGTAGTGTTTTGGCCGGCACTCCAGGTATCCAATAGCTAGTTCAAAACAATTACCCTGTCAGAACAAAGTCTTCATTTTTTGTTTGTGTATTTGTTTGCTTGTTTGTTTCTTTTCTCCTTCTTGGAAATATGTCTGGGAAATTCAGTCAAATGTCAGCCTTACTTGAGGGGAATCTGGCACCAAAGGCTGAATTCACCATTGCTGTAAGGATCTTGTGTGACCTTGACTAAGTCACTTCTTCTCTTTGTTCCTTAGCTTCTATCTGTAAAATGGAGATAAATGCATTTCCATACCTCATGGGGACCTGCTAAAATGCATTCATTACCAAGAAGTACATTTTATCTCCAATTTACACATTTTTTCTCTGCTGTCCTTGCTAGAAATCTGATTGTGCAACCGGTCCCAATGTAAACCCTCTTGCTTCTGTGCGGAAGCCAGGATCTACCTATTAAACTTTTTAGAACTGCTTATTGCATATTTTTCCTCTCTGAAACCACCAGGACTGCTCTTTTTATCTACAGAATTCTGGACTGAAGAAAGCTTTACTGATCCAGTTTGACTGATCCTGTATTTCTTGTTTTGTGCTGTATACAGTTCAGGTAAGGATGTCAATGTTTAAGAACAAATTTCCCTAAGTCATCAAAATTATCAGCCATTTCTTATGGAGAAATTGTGCTAGTTAAATCACAGAGAGGCAGATAGGAACATTTGTGGAGATCATCTGGTACTACATTTCAAAACACTAAAAAGGAAGAAAAAGCTTCTGGACTAATATCCAGTTGAATCAAACCCATCTTTTTATGACGCAATCACATCTGGAAAACATTATGTTATTCTGTTCTTTGAGATCATCGATTGTCTTCTGAGTCTCTTACACATAATCTTTTATATATATATATATATGTATGTGTGTATATATATATATACACACACAATTCTAAAACTAGAAAAAGAAATGTTGTTGAAACATTATGAATGGACTTGAAGTTCAGGTATTTTTGAACAAAATGAAAATGTTAAGCGATGTCAATCTGCTTTCAGCTTCTGCTTATGGTGGGCTAATTTTTTATTTTTAACTCTGAGGAAACAATATTTTTCCCCTGGGCCTTTGTATATTTTATAGCGGTTATAAGGAACTAGTATCTTGGCTGTTATTTCCACCCTGGTTAATGGGATTACAGAAAAAGTCCTCACATGTAGTTGTATCATAGGTTCTGATAGATTCTACTGTCAAATATCAGATGAATTAATGTTCTCAAGAGAAAAGAGAAAAGAAAAAAAAAAAAGTAACTGAATCGGCCAAAATGCATTTTCATTTCTGCAATACAGCAGCTGGGATAAGATGTTTTTTACTAAGAGACCACTTTTGCTTTCAGCAAAAGGGTCAAAGAGATCTGAGTGAAAAAAGGATCAAAATAAAATAACCTTTTCCTAGAAATCTGTCAGTGATGAACATGCATCTTATCTGCTACTGAGCTCCTTGGTAAAAAGCTGAAACACAGCAAATATTGCTCTGAGCAGCAGTGAAGAACTGAAGAGTTGAAGGAAGAAGACAATGGGGACAGTGTGTGGAGCATTTCTGAGAACCTGATTTACACTGTCTGATTTTGCCAAGCATAGCTCTGTAAGCAGTGAAAAAATCTGTAGATCACTACTGCCATCATTTCCTTTGGCCAACCCTAAAGGGTGCAGAAACTGACCTGTTCCAAAGACAAACTTTCTATAGATTGGATAGAGAGCATTTAATGGAGTATAAATAACAAGGGAAAGTAGCTGGGCTAATTTTCTTATCAATGAATAAAAATAGAAACATGACTGCATTTGAGACTGTAGCCCATGAACGTGCAGAGAAAATATCACTTACAGTTTCTTTATTGATCAGGTTTTATTGAGCAGCCAGTATATTCACTTTATTTTTTACTCCTTTAAAGTGGTTCTGCCAGTTTGGTCACTGTTTGACACTACTTTAAATCAGGTATCATTTTAATGCATTATGAATATTCATACAATGTAAATTATTTTTACAGTTAAAAGGGTGAAAAGGTTTTATACTACAGTTGTTCACATTGTTTTTTCTTTCTAATAAGAAACTTATTTTTAACTGCTACACAGTTCCCAGAAACAAGCAAATCCTATGAAGACCAAGTGACACAGTTCTGTTTTAGTCATCTACCTACCATTTATGTTGCATAGCCTTGTGCCAACACTTATTCAACTGAAAATGTGGAAATTTCAATTGAGATGAATCTTGAATCAATTGACTATAGGAAAAATTTTAACAATCCAACATTTAACACCATCTAGATTTTTAGTGCCAAAAATCTGCCACAGAGGGAATATTGTCTATTCATATCATTGTTTAGTTATAACATGCTTGTCTACTAGTTAAAATTTAGTTAAAATATGTTGCTGTAGTAGCCAATATTTAACTGTTGGCAGAGTTCTGCAGCAATATTTTGTGACAAATTCAGTATTATTTTAAGGCTCATGCCCATTTAATGGCACTGTATATGGCTGCTGGTTTCTGTTATGATGAAATATATGGATCTGTCTTATGGATCTGCATCACTGTTAATTACTCATCGATTGTTCATTCTTAGTTTTTCAGGATCTTTGGCCTCATGAGTTTAAACAGTCTTGCTCAACAGATGCCAACTGGGGATGGTTTGAATACATCTCAGAGTGAACTACAGAGCAGCCAAGAACTTTGCATTGCACAGATGCTTGAATAACACGGAGGAACACTGGCACAGTAATTAAAGAATAACATCAACACACCCTGCAGGACTTAACATATAAATGCACGTTTGTGTATTAACCTTGTATGAAAGCCTAGATAAATTCTGTCTAATTTGTTGTGGCACACAGCTCAGGCACTCAAGCTGGAAGGTTTGTGGCCCTGATCTCTGTACCCACCACCAAGGAAAGATGGAGTTCATCCAGAATCTGAAAACTCTCTGGACACAACCAGCTCTCTCAGTTTTCTGAAAAGCAGAACAGGAATGGAATGGAATGGAATGGAATGGAATGGAATGGAATGGAATGGCATAGAATAGAATAGAATAGAATAGAATATTTCATTTCAAAGGGACCAAGACTTCAGTCTTTCTGTTTTGATATCTGTGTCTCTTAAAATATGATGTGGTAAATCTGGACTGGAAAAGTGCAGCTGACACACATTCACTTTCTATGACCCTGAGAGACTTAAACTCTGAAACTTAAACTGTGTCTCCCCTGAAATATCTTACTGGCCAGAAGTTTGTCTGAGCTTTAGTAGAGACATAGGAATTTATCAGTGTTTTTTCTTCATGGAAAATGGCTTTTTGCCAATACCACTTATCTTACAAACTCCCAGTTGTAGGAATACCACACTTGCACTGTGGATATAGCATAGACGATTCCATAGTGAAGTCACAAAACTTTGCATATGCAAAGTTTACATCCCAAGGTCAAAGCTTCTCTTGACTCTGTAAGGTTGCAAGGCCACTGTTCAAATATACAGCCAGGCATCTGTTTCAAGACTTATCTCCAGTGTACTTCAGACAAAGAGAAACCCTTGAACCATATTTCTGTTGAATGCAAATGAGAAACAGAAAGAAGTTGCTGAAGCTCAGAACACAGGGCTGAACGGTTCCATGGCATCTTCATAGAAATGGTAGCTCATAGCTGTATCTCAGAAGGGAAAGTGGCAAGGATAAGGAAACAAGGAGTTATGGGACAATAGAAGCAAAAATTAGTTTTTATTGTTTTAGATCTCCTGGCCAATGCTTACAGAATCCCAGAATGGGTCAGGTTGGAAGGGACCACAGTAGGGTCATCTGGTCCCACCTCCCTGTTCAAGCAGGGCTATTCCAGAGCACATGGCACAGGATTGTGTCCAGATGATTCTGAGATATCTCCAGTGAGGGAGACTTTACATCCTCTCTGGAAAATCTGTTCCAGTGCTCAGTCACTGCACAGGAAAGAAGTTCTTCCACATGTTCAGGTGCATCTTCCTGGGCATCAGGTTCTGCCCGTTGCCTCTTTTGCTATTACTTGACAACACTGAGCAGAGCCTGCTCAATCCTCTGTTACCTCCCTGCAGATATTTATACACATTGATACAATCCCCTCCAGCTGTCTTTTCCCAAGGCTGAAGAGACCCATCTCCTTCAGCCTTTCCTCTTCACTGATATGCTCCAGTCTCTAAATCACCTTTGTAGCACTCTGGACCTGCTTCAGGAGCTCCATGTCCCTTCTGTCCTGAGGAGCCCAGAAGTGGACACAGCACTCCAGATGTGCCTCACCCGGGCTGAGTAGAGGGGCAGGATCTTTTCCCTCAACCTGATGGCAGTGTTTTTTGGTGCTATCTCATTTTTCAGCCACATTCTGCAATAGCTGTGACTTTTTTTTTTTTACTTCATTATGATAGGACTCATAACTGTACTTGATGATTGGACTTGCTAAATCAAGATAATTAATATCTGCAAAAGTATAGCTTACCAGAAGATAACATTGTTGGCATAACTCTTTTTAAATAAGTGGCAAATGTCAGGTTTTTTTCACACTGAATGTGGCACCATAGGGAAATGGTAAGACCAGTGACTGACATGACTCTCACTGAGTAATAGGAATCCTCTTGATATTGAAAGTGTATATTCTCTTAAAAAAAAAAAAATGCAAAATACCATATTTTATTTTTAAGTAGTTGACTATTTGGTTGATTGACTTTGAAACTGATGTTTTGTTTTAGGATAAACAGACAGGATAAGGAGGAATTTTCTGGGGAAAGGTCTTTGTTTTAGGTTGGGGTTTTAGGAGTTCTCCTGTTTTGTTTTCTTTTTTTCTGTTAAAGGAATTTTCCCCATACATTATTGCTGGGTACTTCAAAAAAACAAAAGACCTAGCCACTGACAGAGGGGTGCATCTGGCTACACTTTTGTTTCACCTGGGCGTTCGGACAGAGAGGGAGGCTGTTTCGTTGGCTGCTTTTCCTTCTGCCAGCGAAACCCTGGGGTCCCAAGCCCGCCTTCCCTGCCCCGCTGGGAGCCGGGCCATGGCCGTCCTGCCCCCGCCGTTGCTTTGAGTCTTCGCTACGTTGTAGCCGTGCTCACCCTGCCTGCCCAGACCTCCGGGAGGTTCCCACCGCAGCTCCGCAGTTTGGATACATCGCGTCTGCCACCTGGGATTTGTGCTCGTCCCTGCTGTTCCAGCCTGCTGTTCCAGCCTGCCGTTTCTGAGGGTCCGGCCGGACACCGGGATCAGCTGCCCAGGGGTTTGTGAAGCTTTTTTGTCCCATCCCTTCCCGGGATCCCAGGGCACCGGTGCCGCGTGCTCCCCGAGCTCGCTCCGGAGCGCCCCCTGCAGCCGCGGGGGAACCATCGCACCTGCCCTGCTCACCGGGAGCCGCCAGCGCCCCTGCCGGCTGCGAGCGGAACTGCACCCGAGGGGAAAGGGCCCGACAGCCGAGAAGGCTGGCATTGGGTTTGTGGTTGTTTGCTGTTACTGCCATAGGTATTGCTGTTTGTTTGACTGGGTTATACACATAGAGATATATAATAGTAAAGAACTGTTATTCCTATTTCCCTAAAAGCCTAAAAGCCCCTTGATTTCAAAATTATAACTCGGAGGGAAGGGGGGGTTGCATCTGCCATTCCAAGGGAGTCTCCTGCCTTCCTTAGCAGACACCTGTCTTTCAAACCAAGACACTTGTACAAGAACATGAAAAAGAAAAACAATAAAATAATAATCTAGAGCAAAATTAAGCAAATTTTGTTTTTCTGTTTTCTTTTCTGAGGAAAAAAACCCCAAAACTATATAGTATATATTTCTCAATCCATTAATAAATTTCTTAAAAGAAACACCGCCAATATGCTGGCGATTTCATAAAAAAGGGGATAAAAAAGAAATAGTCACTTTTCTTCTGAGCAGAGTCAGTCTCTGGGCACATCAAGCACATTAAAACACAAGGAAGACCTATTCAACTGGCTGTGTTCATCCTTAGCATTTTTTTACTCTCAGTTACCTTACCTGCCTTTCAACCCTCTAGTGTCCCACACAAGGGATATCTTGAGGGTTGCCTGTCTGTGATGGTCAGAGAGGAGACAACAGAAAAGCACGTTGTTTATTGCATAGTACAATGTTTCCAGCTAGCCAACTGTTGCATCATTTTCCATTCAATGAGCACTTGAATGTTAGCAGATTGCCTCCAGGTTGAGTGCACAAAATGCTGTAGGTGCTTTTTGTGGCTCATTGAAGGGAATATAACTGGCACTGACACTACCTGGAGCTGAGACGACATTAATACAAGACAGGAACAAGTCTGGTCTGAATGTGGGCTAGAGAGCCTTTCTTTTATTTCTTTCAGCAGCTGCACATGTTTTACCTGAGAGGTGACTGCATTGGGGCAATGTGTTTATCCTCAACTTCAGTGGATTAAATTATATTCTCAAATGTATCTACAGAATATGCAGGAATTTTTTTCCTTAATAGGAATTTTACTTTAGGAACCATTTTTTATTCTTGCTCACTAAGTATCTTCAGAAGCATCTAAGGTGAAAGACATATGGCAGCATGAGGCCTTTGTGTACCACTCTATAATAGTAAATTCATATTTTTATGAAGGATCCTGTAGCAATATCTCTACAAATAAATCGAACTTGTTTGGTGCCAGGGAATATATCTGGACGCAGGAACCTTATCAGCTACAACATTATATACTTACACCTGTCTGTGACATATTTTTGACCTAAGCCATCTAGAACTCCTTGAATCAATTCTCAGACATGGATAAGGAGTTAGCTTAAGCCAGACATGACTTCTAATGAGTAGTTCACATGCAATTACTTTGTTTCAGAGGATAAGGAAGTTAAGCCATTCCTGGTCAGGCTCATTCTGCTGCTTTCAGTCCCTGAGAAGAATCCCGGGAGTTTTTCACTTATAAGGATAGATGTAGTAACTGGTGTCAAAAAAACTTGTCACAGAGGTCTCACTGCACTACTCTGATGTCAGAAAAGGTCTTGGTCACCTCTGCAATATTGCTTTTCCTTGGATGAAATCACTGAACAACACATGCAAGATCATGTCACGTTTTCTCACCTACTTCTCCTGGGTAAGGGCGCCATTTAAAAGTTCTTGTGGCAGAAAGTCCTTTGAACAGAATAAGCAGTGGCACAAAGTCCTCATTTGGTTTACCAGGACACAAAATAGATATGGAAGCAGCAGATATACCTTTGGGTTCAAAGAAATTAATGGGCATGCAACAGATGTGTCAGCTGGATGGAAGTAAGGAAAAGCAGCTACACCACTTACCACAAAGAGACAGCCACCAAGCCACAAGAAGTTCCACACCCACTTGTAGGCTGATACTATGAGCTTTTTGGGAGGGATTTGTTTGTTGGTTTGTTTTGGGCTTTGAGGGGGTTCTGGGTTGTATGTTTTTTGGTTTTTTCTTTTTTTTTTTTTGGGGGGGAGGGAGGGGAGGGAGGGGAGAGGAGAGAAGAGGAGAGGAGAGGAGAGGAGAGATTAGTTTTCATTTACTTCCTCAATAAATGTCAGAAATGAAACTGGGTTTATCTAGTTGAATTACCAAGGCTGAAAAATACTAAAGACAAAAAAAGGGGTAGGAATATAATCATGATAAATAAAACATCATACTTTTAAACCTCTCAAAGTAATGAAGTTACCTTAAACACTACAGGTAACTTTGAGTAGTAAATATTCAATGAATTTTATTGGGTTCAAACCTAGAATTACATAAAGCCACAGAATCATAGATTTATTTAGGATGGAAAAGACCTTTAAGATCTGTCATGTTCACCACTAAACCGTATCTCAAATGCCACATCCACATGTTCTCCGAACATTTCCAGGGATGATGATTCCAGAACTGTCCTGGCAGCCTATTCCAATGCTTGACCACCCTTCAGTGAAATAGCTTTTCCTAATATCCAATCTAAACCACCCTTTGTGAAACTTGTGGTCATTTCCTCTCATTCTGTTACTTGTTAGTTGGAAAAGAGACCACCCCCACTTGGACATACCTTCCTTTCAGGCAGCTGTAGGGAGAGAGAGAAGGTCCCCCCTGATCTTTTTCTTCAGGCTATACACCCCCAGCTCCCTCAGACACCCCTCACAGGACTTGTGCTGCAGACCCCTCACAAGCTTCATTCCCCTTCTCTGGACATGCTACAGCCCCTCAATGCTTTTCTTGTTGTGAAGGGTCCGGACTTGCCCCCAGGACTGGAGGTGCCTCACCAGTGCCCAGCACAGGGGGATGGTCACTGCCCTGGTCCTGCTGGCCACAGCATTGCTGACACAAGCCCGGTGGCTTGGGCTTCTTGGCCACCTGAGCACACCTGGGCTCATGTTCAGCTGTTCTCAACCATCACCTTCAGCTCCTTTCCCACTCAGCAGCTTTCCAGCCACTCTATCGCAGCCTGGAGCTGCAGGAGGTTGTTGTGACCCAAGGGCAGGACCCAGCGCTTGGCCTTGTTGAACCTCACACACTTGGCCTCAGCCCATGGATCTGGCCTGTCCTGATCCCTCTGCAGAGCCTTCCTGCCCTCCAGGAGATCCACACTCCCACCCAGCTTGGTGTCATCCTCAAACTGACTGAGGGTGCTCTTCATACCCTCACCCAGATCACTGATAATTATGATAAACAGAGCTGGCCCAGCACTGAGCCCTGTGGAATGCCACTGTGACCAGCTCCAGATGAATGCAATGCCAGTCACAAGGAGTTTTTTGGTACATGTTACCCAGAGTGTGTACCCATCCAAGCCATGAGCAGCCATGTTTCCTTTCGGCATGGGCACACTGGAAAATCCGTGTTCCGTGGTCTACCACTGCACTCACTAGGAGCTGTAGCTTATACCACATAACTTCCTTGCTCTGCTGCTCAGGTGACACACAGATTCATCAGTATCAGGTGCTCTGACACCTTCCAGAGGGTAAAACCTGACAGAATGTGGAGCATTAAAAGATCTTTTTTCCCCCAGACAAATCATCGAAAAGGAAACTAAACAGATAATACTAACATTTCCAAAAGTTTTGTAATTGTTAGACTTTTTACAATTTGAATTTCTGCCTCAGAGTTACTTTAAAATTAGTTTAAATTTCATTTTAAAAGTATTAAAAATACTTAAGTATTTAAACAATGCACTTGAAAGCATTTTCTTGTCAAGAGAAAAACGAAAACCAAAACAAACCACTAGTTTTCTGTCCAGAAAATGTTGTCCTGTGTAGGTGAACTTCAATGGACTATTGAGCTTTCAGGCAGAGCAATGCTTTCTCGATATACAAGGACATATTAATTAAATTACATCTGAAAATGATATGTCCAGTAATTTTGAATTTCTGAGTTAACACAGTGCAGCAAGTTTTTAGGAAGCATTTACCTGTAAGTGAAATGGGTCATGTTACATTGTCACAAGGTTAAATTCTTCTCTGTGCCATGCCCAATGTTTTCAAGATCATTTCACATCTCTACATTTTATTCTTTGTGGCACCTAAGAGAAATAAAATGAAATAGCATCAAATAATTCAATACTAAGAAATGCTTCTATTTTAATAGTAAGAATAACAATATCTTTAAAAGATAAGTAGACAGTGTGGAAAAGTTAGAGTGAGAGAAACTGAAAGTGGAAAACCATGAGTGTTAAGAATGAAATGAAAATTATAAGCAAAACCATCTTCTTTTTACATTATTTAGTTTCTAGTGGAACTGATTTGTGATCACTAGAGTGTCCTTGTGGTGTTTTCTTGTTTCACCCATATCTACCTTAGCTCCACTACAACCATTTATTCCTTAAAGCAATTTATATGGAAACCACCCTATGCTCAGTATCTTTCTATATATCTGTAACTCCTTATATCCTGTGAATGATTTTTTTATCCTAAATGTATATGTCTCCATATCTCTATTTTCACCAAAAAAAAAAAAAAAAAAAAAAAAAAAAAAAAAAAAATTAATCAAATATAAGAAACGTCAGATGAAGGTTATCTAACCAACTTGATTATACCTACCTCTTGACAACACAAAGAAAATACATGATCACAGGCTATTTGATTTCCAAAATAACTAAAGTTGTGGAGTCACCACAGTGTCTCAGCAGTTGTAGTTCCTCTTCTTTCATGTTCTTTTCCTGAGCTCTCACTTTCATCAGCCTGAATCCTGTGCCACACACTCACACCTCTCTGTTGCTGTGGATCAGAACTCCTGGAGCAAATAATTTCTGATCTGTCTTCTCCAACACCTGCCCCAGATCCCCCCTCCCCTTCCAATCATTCCTCCTGATGAGATGGCCCATGCCATGCCTGCAGGAATGTGGTGGATAAGTGCCAGTGAAAGGAAGGCACTTAAGAGTTTGTACAGTTGCTTTGCTAGACTTAGAACTCTTACTATTTTCGTCACTATTTTTAAATAAATTAGGATCTTTGACCCCAGGATGTCATATTTCTGTTTTCCATTGAATGGATTTGAATGTGATATCTCCAAGGAGCTTTAAGATGCCTTTTACCATTTCCAAGACACAGCAAATGTCCATGGTTCTTTTACTACAATGGAAGCTCTCTATGACAAGGAAAAGCTTGTCCATTTTTCATCTTGAAATTCCTAATTGGCTGAATTTTGAAGGCAGGAGACTCATGAGGGCTTATATCCTGTGTCATGCCGATGAGTTTTTCATGTCATCTACAGAAATGCTATTACTGTGGGATCCTGGCAAACAGGAGAATGGTCAAGGACAGTCCTTTGTTCACTACATCTCTCTTTCATTGGAAAGGAAGCATCACTGGGAACATTAAAAACTATAGTTCTCTGGTGACATTCCAGATTCATTTGTATAAATTAAGGAAAGAACTCCAATACTTAAATTCTCCAAATTTAGTTTCTGCTGTAAATATTGCCCAGACAAATCCTGAGCAATATATATTGTAAATAGCACAGATTATTTTTTTTTAATTCTAAAATGGCAAGACCTTCTTTCTTTAAAATTTTCATTGTGTGGTTTTATGCTCTTAAATACAGACTATTAAAGCATTTGGAGGATGTTTATAAAGTAAGGGTTTCAACAACCTACATTTGTTCTTATCTTTTCTAATGGCTTTCCAGCAATGTGAGAAAGTGTGTGAGTGTGAAGGAACTGGAGGAGGAAAGAATAGTACCATATTTTCGTAGTTTCATTCTGGAAAGAGCATCTTGAAATGGGGAAATGTGTGAAATATTCTGGTCTTCTAACTAGCTGCATTTTAAAAGAAGCCCAAAGAAACCTGAGGAAAGCAGAATAATTTCACAAAGGAAGTATTCTTTCTGGTTTTTTATGCAGAAGTTATGGACTCTTTTTACTAATCAAAGAACATAGAAAATTCAGTTTGAATGTTATTATGCCAAAGAAGGAGAGCAAATTCAATCTTTCAACTGTAAAAAAGAGATTTTACTCCTATTTTAAATGCAAATCCCCAGCCATCTTTGCACAGCGTCTCTACTCACCCCTTATAATGAATGGATTCTTCACTGCTGAAATCTTAAAATCTTTATCAAAATTAAGTGCCTTCCACCAATGTGTGTTCTAGTCCAACGACAGGTTTTAGGATTAGGTGTAAGAACAGTGAAAGCCTATGCTGTGACTCATGCAGGTCAAATTACTTATCCACAAGGTCCTTTGTGGTTGTAAACTCAATGAATCTAATAATCATATATAAAGGTGGAAAAGCCCATGGGTGACAGGGGAAACAAAGCAGAATAGTCATAATCAAACAGTTTTCTAAATTCCCGAAGGAGACATAAAATAATAAAAATGACTTGAAAGGCAAAAATACAAAAAATATTCTAATTTGCTTATGTATATGCATACACACATATCACACCTTGGAGATTATCTTTAATTTGGAATCTCAGAGTTTTGTAGATTATTTCTGTAGGAAGTTGCTGCATTGATGCAGTTTATATTTACCTGCCACAGCAACTGATAATCTGATTTAGCCCTACCAGAAACTTTTCTCACAATGCAGACTCATTGAAGAGGTAGCTTACCTGCATGCCAACAATGGTTGTTGGACACACAGCAACTGGGAAGCAATTAATGAATCATTGCAAGATAGAGACATAGGATTTTACTCACAGGACACCAGTCTCCATCCTGATGATGTCTGGTGCTTGTTAAAGTGAGATTTCCACCCCAGTGTGTCATGAGGAGATCAACAACAATGAACAAACAATTTACCAGGTCTCAAAAGTCACACCATGTCATACCGTTGATTATTACAGCTTGATCTATTTGTTTTAACCATGTTAATGATCATCTGACAATGCTGTCAGTGTCTCTACTACTGCATTTCCTTCAATTTATTGTATTTAATAAAATTTCATTCTGTTTTAAAACTATATTCTATGGACAAATACAGTGTTTGTGGAACAGAGGAACAAAACTCCAGCTGACATTTATCCTTGAAGAGAAAATCATTTTGAGGTATAATCATGTAATGAGAAGTGGGGCTTCATCCACTTCCCTGTTTGGGTGGAAAATTTTAGACATTACTCTAGTCATACAGTGCAAGAGACAGGAAACACTTATTTCAGGTTTAATTATTTCGGTTTGTTTGTTTATTTCTAAGTATTTGGGGAAAGAGTAATATTACAATTCTGCTTTCTTTTTCTCTCATTTACTATTATATGTGGGTGAGTAGGGGATAGTGAACAATAAATTACACTACTTAGAGATGTAGGCTAAGGCTTTTCTTGTCAGTTGTGTCAATAAAGTACACACATAACATCAGTTTCCCATTACACACATCATTCAGACTCATATATTACTCAGTATAATGGGAAAGGGGCCACTGCAATCTAAAATGAAAAGAGAAATTGAAGTACAACCAGCAGCAGCAGCTGAGCCAAAAAGCAGCTGTGGTAGTGAAACATTGAGTCACTGCTGCTGGAAAAGGAAGAGCTATCTCTATAGAGGACATACAGTGCCACATGCTGGGAACTATGCAGCAGGTGGGTTTCTGTGGGACTGGAAGGTACCCATTTCTTAGTATTTTTTCCTTTTTTTTTTTTTTTCCCTAACACATTTGCATTTAATTTAAAATAATTGAGTGCAAGCCCAAACCACAGCTCAGGTCGTGCTATTGACCAAGTCCTCTCAGCTGCCTTCACTGGTTGTTTACCCTAGAGGGCAGATGCCATGATTTGTTCTTAGGGTAAATTCTTGTTTTTCCAGTTGTGCTGCTGGATGCCTTTGTCATAGTGTTGTAAAGCCTCTTTTCTGGATCACCTCATGCTCAAAGTTGGAGCTAGATCTTGGAGCAGTATGGTTTGCTCAGACGACTGATAGGACCGATCTTTGTTTTTCAAGCAAACTTTGCTTTGCGTATTGTAATAGTCAAACCTTTATTCAAGGCTCAATATCTTTATTGATGATCTGGATGAGAGGATCAAGTCCTTAGTAAATTTTATGGATAGCTCCAAGTTGGGCAGGAATTTTGAAATGGTCGAGAGCAGGAAGGCTCTGCAGAGACCTGAACAGGCTGGATTGATGGGCTGAGGTCAATAGGTTTAGGGTTAACAAGGCCAAGTGTTGGGTCTGGCACTTTGGCCACAACAACCCCCTTTAGCTCCAGTCTGGGGCAGAATGGCTGGAGAGTTTCCCAGAGGAAAAGGACCTGGGGGTGCTGGTCAACAGCTGCTGAACATGAGCCCAGATGTGCCCAGGTTGCCAAGAAGTCCAAAGGCACCTGGCCTGTATCAGCAATAGTGTGGCCAGAAGGACCAAGGAAGTAATTCATCCCCTGTACTGGGCACTGGTGAGGCCACACCTTGAGTGCTGTGTCCAGTTCTGGGTGCCTCAATTCAGGAAGGACATTGGGGGGCTGGAGAGTGTCCAGAGAAGGCCGAGAGCTGATGAAGGATCTGGAGTACAAATCCTACAAGGAGCACCTGAGGGAGCTGAGGTTGTTTAACCTGGAGAAGAGGTGAGCCTTAGTGACCTTGTAACTCTACAACTCCTTGACAGAAGGTTGCAGGCAGGTAAGGGCTGGTCTCTTCTCCCAGGCATATCAGTCACTGGGTGAGAGGACACAGTCTGAAGCTGTGCCAGGGGAGGTTTAGGTTGGACATGAGGAGGAATTTCTTCACAGAAATGGTGATTAGACATTGAAAAGGACTGCCCAGGGAGGTGCTGGAGTCACTGTCCCTGGAGGTTGTTTATGGAAAGCCTGGACATGGCACTGGGTGCTATGGTCTGGTTGACATGGTGGTGTTCAGTCATGGGTTGGACTCAATGACCTCAGAGGTCTTTCCCAACCGAATTGATTTTACGATTCTTTAAAACGGAGACATTCTCCCTTGTTTCAGCTAAAGCTGTCTACATTCACTGGGAGCTCCTGCAATACTCATTTATTACTGTTGTTTGCAATGTGCTGTTACTGCTGTAGAATCATAAAATCACAGAATACTTTTGGTTAGAATGGACATTTAAGGATTACGTAGATCAAATTCTTCCATTGGCAGGGACACCTTCCACTTGACCAGGCTGAAGTCCCATCCTACCTGACTAAAGAATTCTAAGGGTTGAGTATTCACAGCTTCTCTGGGCAACCTGTGCCAATGTCTCACCACAGCTTTTCACAGCAGGTCAAAAATAGATGAAACTCAAAGGATCAGTTTTTCTATGGGAACAATCAGTTGTTTCCTCTCTTTATTTAAGAAGTGTCATAGCTTGTTCTGCAGGTTGCACATAATAGAAAGCCCCTGCAAAATAAGGAAAAAGGTAAGGAGCTATCACCTTATTTCACAGAAATGGGAAGATTAAAGAACAAAGAAGTAGAGCCTGAACCCCAAGTGATTATTTTAACACCTGAATTGTCTTTCCTTAAAATTTATGAAGTGAACGGAAGATGGAAAAGCAGCCTTGGTTCTGACTCTAAAGCTGTGAAAAGCAAAACAACATTGAGGCTCATTATTAATTATAACACACTAGAAAGGGAGGGAGAGACGTGGTGGAATTATAGTCTATTTTCTGAACTAATACTTATGAAAACTGGATGGCATCGTCTGTGATTTCATAAATGTTCTGGAAGAAAGTGTAGTGATTGCATAATAACCCCATCAAAAGGGTGGTTGATTAGTTTAGTGAATTTGGCATACATTTCAGCTTTTATTTTCATTTGAGAAGCAGAGGCTGAATGACACAGTTGCTTTTCTCCTGGCACTTTGCAAATGAGAATCCTAAGGCCTAAAGTGGTTCTTTCTTAACTTCTCCACAACTTGGGACATAACTGTGAAAGCAGTGTTTGAAGATCACAGAGTTAAAAAAAGTTCAGTACTTCAGGTTTGAAGGGAATTGTGGATTTATTATTTTGCAGCCATCCACTAAAAAGACGGGCAAAATCCTACACAACCTATATTTGTAAAAGTGTTCAAAGTTATATCTTCTTTTATTAGATCACTGAAATAGATCACTGAAATATCATTAATATCAGTATATAGTTAGTCTCTGTGCCTGAGGGTGTTCTGAAATATTTGTCCACACCCAAAAAAATGTCATTAGCTGCACAGGGGTGAAATTTGTAGCTGGCACTGTGCTGGAGAGCATGTAGACTGGCTCAAATAATCCATTTATTAGGATACAGCTGTTTCATACAGATTTTTCGTGACCAAAAACTCGGAATTTCAAATTTCTTCTTCTCTTCTTACAAATTCATTTATGTCCACCATCAGTATCTTATCCAAATGTGATCTCATCAATGCATATTTTTTCTTTTTTTTTTTTTTGTGTTTTTTTTTTTTTCCTGGATGTGGTGTCATGGTTTAGGAAGGGTGTTCCCCAATTTAGTATTCCCACTGAAAAGACCATCAGGTGCTCCACCCTCCCCCTTCAATAGGAGCCACAAAAGATAAAGATCACAGGTTAGGATAAAAACAATTTACTGGAAACTGCAATGAGGTAAGAAAATGAGCAGTAACAGCAAAAATATTAATACCAAGAGGTATAAGAAAAAGAAACTACTTACATCAAAAATCTGAAATAATGAACAAATACTGATTGGGTTTTCCTCACCATGTTTTCTCCCACTGGAAGGAATATTCTTTCTCCTTGGAAGTGAGTGAGAATCCCTTTCCCCCACCCCTGTCAATGATATGAGGTGGTATCAAATAACTTTAGGATCCAGCCACACGCCTAAGCCACACCTCCTCTTGGCTATGGCAAAATTTAACCCTGTCCTTGGCCAAAATCAGGACAAGCTTGTAGCTGTTGGTCCTTTTCTTGGCTGTGAACAATAAGTCAATGCCATTTCCTTCCTTACTCATCACTTTAGAGGAACATGCACTAGCTCAACTGCACTGCTGTGTTAGTATTACTCTATGGAAACCGCATATGTGTTCTGAACAGCTTAAATTGTCGAAAAAGATCTTAATTCCATTTTCATACATCTAAGTAGATCTGTCCTGGATAAGACACGGGAACTGAAACGACTCTGTCTGTAACTAAATTGGGGGACCTTGGAGCCTTTTGAATTTTTGAGTCAAAGGTATAAAAACCAGGCTTGGTCTAAAGATTCATCAGCAAAAACTAGGCCCTTATCCTTTGTAATTTTTTCCAAAGGGAAAAACAAACTGTATGAACAACTACAGCATAACTAGCCCTATTTACAACCAAATCTTGTGCCATTCTAAGGTGGTGTCATGGTTTAACCCCAGCTGGTAGCTAAGTACCAGGGAGCGACTCACTCACTCACTCCCTGCTCCCACATTGGCATGGGGAGGATATTCAGAAAAAAAGATAAAACTTGTGGGTTCAGATAAGAGCACATTAATAATTTAATTGTAAAATAATACGTAATAATAGTAATAATAGAATCTTCATGAAAAGTGAGATTACGAAGACAGGAATAAAATCCAAGAGAAACTAGTGATGCACAGCAAAAAATTGCTCACTACACATTGACTGATGCCCAGCCCATCCCCCAGCAACTGACCCCTCCTGGCCAACTGTCCTCAGTTTATAGCTGGATATGAGGCTCTGTGATATGGAATATCCCTTTGTCCAGTTTGGGTCAGCTCTCCTGGCCATGCTGACCCTTTGGCTTCATGTGAATCTGCTTCCCAGAAGGACATGGGACACTGAAAAATCTTTGAGTGAGCAATACTGAGCAACACCTAAAACATCACTGTGTTATCAACATTATTCTCAGATGAAATCCCAAACACAGGACTGTACCATTTACTAGGAAGGAAGCTAACTCTATCCCAGCCAAAATGATGACAGTGGAGTGTAGGATCTTGGCATGTGTTCTGCTGCACTCCCCAGACCAGACGAGAGATACCCACTGGCCTGGGTTGTTAATGATTTGTAACACTTATTATAAATTATTTTTATTTATCTCTTTCACATATTATCTCTCCCCACCCTCATTAGCACTGTGAAATGCTCTTCATTCTAAGGATATTTTGTAGGTTTTTCAGGACAGTGTCTGAGAAGTCTATGACTCTTTAAACATCCAAAGCTCTTTAAACATCACAGTTTATAATTGTGTGTATGCTTATGGATAGACCAGTGTCAATAGGATGTATGTAGTGATGCAAGTGGCTGCAGCCACCATGACCCCTGAAGAAACAACAGACACCAAGCCATGGTGGTCAGGCACTGAAGTTTAATGCCTCACTCTGTGGTTAGGGTGAGAGACCATAATGCCCCGGTTCCGCAGTTTACATATTTTTATGTGATAGGTTCACGTTTTCCCCTCCCTGTTTTATGTATAAGTTTGTTAATAGTCATTTCCCCTATGTTAATATGTATTAGTTCTAGAAAGTTCTGTTGTACTCGACACTCCATTTGTTCCTTCCCGAAATTCCTCCTTTGTGTTAATCCCATTGGTTCCCTTGCCCTCAACCCTGCCTCCTGTCAAGTATCCCATCTGCTGTATCCCTTAACCCCATCTTTCCTATCCCCACTATAAAATCCCTGGACCCTATCAGATATAGAACTTTCCGTCTCTTCCCCCCATTGTTTCACCTCAATAAACCTTCTGTGTGGAACTTACAGGGAGAGTCCCCTCTCTCTCCCTTCTTTGCCTCTGCCTGCCTGCCTTCACATCAGTTCAGGGACGGCTCCCTCGGGTGAGGAGTGCACCCTCCTCTGCCTGTGATTTTCTGTGTGTGTGTGTGTGTGTGTGTGTGTGTGTGTGTGTGTTCAGTTGGGTTGTGGGTACACCTTCGGGCTCTCTTTGAGCTAGCATGCAAAAATCCAACAGATGTAGGCTCCACTTACGCACAACATGGCTTTAGAAATCCCTATACTTCTTTCTGAAAATCTTGTGTTTTCTACAAATGCAGATGGAGAGTACCCAGATGTAAGGCAGAAGCAGAACAACTCCACCATCATATCTTGTAGGAGGAGGAAAGCAATGTGAATTCTTCCAGCCATTTTCTTGCATCCATTCTTGTTATGTCTTTCAGAGCTTTCCTTGCATTCCTCTGTTTTTTTCAGCCAATTTGTCTTTTTTCTAGTCTGTCATTCGCTTTTTTCTTTTTGTGTTATTTTTCCTCTTCTATTCTTTCTTTCCTCCCAAACTACTCCCTCATTGTCAGTTTGCATCCATCCTCAACTCTGTAAAACAGAGCTTTCAAAGTTTATGCAGTTAGTGCATGTTACTTGCTCTGAGAGAATGAGGGACACAGAAAGCAGTGACTAATATCAGAATCATGAGTGAAGATATGTTTTATTCATAAACCCTGCATCTCTAGTGAAATTAAAAGCAAAGCAAAGGGTCGAAGCTCTGAACCCTCTTTCCTGGAGCCTGTAAACCAATAAAGGCTTTATATTAGCTATCGATATCTATCTCTGACTTGGCTTAATAACATCTTATTCCCTGTTTTCAGCAGCCATCAATAATATTTCTGCCTGCCCGCTCAGGTCCCCATCTCTGCGTGCAATTGCATTATAAGGGTCTATAAGCCCAATTTGCTTCACATTCTTATTTTTTGGAAAAGGCTGGCTGGCTTTTGTAATGAGAGCAGCTGCCAAGAAGGCTTGACAGAATTTGTGGCCCATCTGGCTTATAATCTTCATTCAATATCTCAGGAGCCTAAACTCCCAGACCAACTGATAAGTCAGAGAGTATAGGCAAGCAGTGGCAGTAATCTTCCTTGTGATTTCTCATTAAGGACAGAGACATCTCAGTGAATCTTTCATATCCTGGCTATCACAGTTTTGTTTGGTTGGGGTTTTTTTTCTTTTCTTTTTTTTTTTCCCCCTAACAAGACCAGAGTTGTTCCATTATTTAAAATTATGTTAAAAAAACAAACAAACAAACAAACAACATGGCAGTTTAAAAAGTACTTAGGTTCCCTTATATCATGTTTAAGAAGCCAGGAAATCAATGGTTTGATTATGCCTTTAAACTCAGCAGCGGTTTTCCACTGTTCATACTTAAAGTATGTGTGCTGACATATTCCTCTCAGAATCACAGAAAACAGGGCAACAGATGATCCTGAGAAAATACCTAGCATGTTTCCCAAACACAGTGTAGAACTGGTTACATCTCCAGGATCCTCAGATCTCAATCATCTTTGTATCAGACTCCGACTACCTCATTAAAGCTTTAAATCCTCGGTTTTCAAAGGTTTTTTCTGTTATCTCAACTTCTCCACAACTTTCCGTTTCTTCTCCAAACACAGAAACAAGCTGACTATCCTTCATGCAGCACTGCCCACAAATCCCTCACTTCTTGAACATGAATATCACCAAATTTTTTACTGTTTCTTCATAAGTTGTGTTTTCCAGAACACTATTCATCTTCACACACAGTTCCCTTTGTGGAATACTAAACAGCATGCAGAGATACTTGTACCACCCATGTTAGGGAGGCCACTCAGCTCCCTCAGCTGTCCCTTTACATTTCTTCCAGCCTCAGCTGTCTGAAAGCTAAACCTTATGTTTAAACTTACTACTCTGGCTCTTTCTAGGAGCCTAAACTTCCTGCAGATGTCAGGAATGAATAGCTTCAGAGTGCTAATCATCTCACCTATTTTAGAGATCTATCTTCAGAAGGTCTGAGATGCCTTTTGAGAAAGCAGACATTCTCTGTTGATTACAGTGGGGACAAGCTATGACCAGAGGCCCAACTTTTACAGGACTATCAAGATCAATTCCTCTATTAGCAGAGGAAATGAATAATGTATTTTTTTTTCTTACAGCTCTTCATGTCACATCTAATTTTTTGATTTCTTGTAAGATGAGAAGTTCACATTTTTTGTTCCCCTCCTTTTAGGCATTCATCACCCTTGAGATAAAAACTGAGCTCATATAGTGGTTATCTCCAATATGTTGGAGCTTTTTATTGCACATACTTTTGACAAAAGCCTCTGAGGTCTCCTAGATCTTTGCCCCACACACCTGATGGGAAACACCCCAGGAGACATTAAGGGAAGGGACAACAGGCCAAGCGGATAAACACAGGAATAAATATAAGTTCATACAGTATTTTTCACACATTCTTATGAAACAATTTTTAAATATTGAAAACCTCTCTTAAAGAAAAAAAAAAAATCAACAAACCTTAAAATAAAACAACGTAAAATAAAATATGGAGAATTGCACCTTACTTGGAGCAATAATTTCATAAATGTGAGGATGAAGAACACTTGAAAGTCATATGACCTGACACTGGAAAAGAGAGCAAATAGTTTAAGAAATTGAGGAACATATTTTTCCAAATTTTTTGTCCTCTTTTTTTCTCCCCCGAGGTCAGACCCAATTTCAAACATGTTAGGCAGCATTATAAAAGTAACCACATGGACACTGTGCTTTAAAATCCATTCAACTGTGTGGTCATCTTCTGTTTCATAGCATAAGGTTTTATGGGGAGGAGGAAAGTAAAAACCCATTAGGAAACTCTGCCAGCACGGCAAATAATTTACTTCACAGGTGGGTCTGCTGATTTTTTTAGGGCTCATTGCAGTTTGGATAATGATGCTGTTTAACTTCTAGCTCTACTTATTGTACTGCTACCATGTCATGAGAATTACAGGATAAGAAAAAAATTCTGGGTCAAACAAATTTTATTTTATTTTTGGTTAAATTGTTCTGCACCCAAGTAGTTCCCTATGATCTCAGCTACAGTGGATGGATATGGGATGGATTCTTATACTAATTTTCACACGAGTGGCACACGAGTGGCAAGAAGTACTTTTGAAGTAACACATTTTAGGAAAAGCATAGCTGAAGTTGGAATTAGGTAGCTAAAGGTAAGCCACAATCTGGAAGCCACAGATTACCTGCTTGCAGCAGAGAACCTCAGCTCATTAGATTGCTGACTCACAAACTCATTAGCTCTCTTCTCATTAAATACTTAGCCCTATTTAGTTCACTGCTCATCTTTCTGTTCAACCTATTATTTGCTCCATGCACTATATATGACTCAGAGTTGGT